>NW_026912137.1:0-181000 GCF_963662255.1 Cinclus cinclus
TTTGTGTGTGAAATCCCTGGTCAGGCCACAGGCAAGTTGGCTCTGTAAGGTGGCAATTTGCACAGGAAGGAAAAGTCCAGCGCCCACTTGGCAGATGTCATTTTGGAGGGCACGTTTGGCACTCAAATGGCAGCCAGGTTTGGAGAAAGGGGCTGCTTTGGTCTGGGAGAAATCCTCGACCATCTGGAATTTTTGTGTATAATATCCCGGTCAGGCCACAGGCAAGTTGGCTCTGTAAGGTGGCACTTTTGCACAGGAAGAAAAATTCCAGCGCCCACTTGGCAGATGTCATTTTGGAGGGCACGTTTGGCACTCAAATGGCAGCCAGGTTTGGAGAAAGGGGCAGCTTTGGTCTGGGAGAAATCCTCGACCATCTGGAATTTTTGTGTGTAAAATCCGTGCTCAGGCCACAGGCAATTTGGCTCTGTTAAGGTGGCAATTTTCACAGGAAGCAGAAGTCCTGCGCCCACTTGGCAGATGTCATTTTGGAGGGCACGTTTGGCACTCAAATGGCAGCCAGGTTTGGAGAAAGGGGCAGCTTTGGTCTGGGAGAAATCCTCGACCATCTGGAATTTTTGTGTGTCAAGTCCCCAATCAGGGCACAGGCAAGTTGTCTCTGTAAGGTGGCAATTTTGGACAGGAAGGAAAAGTCCAGCGCCCACTTGGCAGATGTCATTTTGGAGGGCACGTTTGGCGCTCCAATGGCAGCCAGGTTTGGTGGAACGGGCAGCTTTGGTCTGGGAGAAATCCTCGACCATCTGGAATTTTTTGTGTATAATATCACGGTCAGGCCACCGGCCATATGGCTCTGTAAGGTGGCACTTTTGCACAGGAAGAAAAATTCCAGCGCCCACTTGGCAGATGTCATTTTGGAGGGCACGTTTGGCACTCCAATGGCAGCCAGGTTTGGAGAAAGGGGCAGCTTTGGTCTGGGAGAAATCCTCGACCATCTGGAATTTTTGTGTATAAAATCCCCGGTCAGGCTACAGGCAATTTGGCTCTGTTAAGGTGGCAATTTTCACAGGAAGCAGAAGTCCAGCGCCCACTTGCCAGATGTCATTTTGGAGGGCACGTTTGGCACTCAAATGGCAGCCAGGTTTGGAGAAAGGGGCAGCTTTGGTCTGGGAGAAATCCTCGACCATCTGGAATTTTTGTGTGTAAAATCCCTGGTCAGGCCACAGCCAAGTAGGCTCTGTAAGGTGGCAATTTTCACAGGAAGGAAAAGTCCAGCGCCCACTTGGCAGATGTCATTTTGGAGGGCACGTTTGGCACTCCAATGGCAGCCAGGTTTGGAGACAGGGGCAGCTTTGGTCTGGGAGAAATCCTCGACCATCTGAAATTTTTGTGTGTAAAATCCCTGGTCACGCCACAGACAAGTTGGCTCTGTAAGGTGGCACTTTTGCACAGGAATAAAAAGTCCTGAGCCCACGTGGCAGATGTCATTTTGGAGGGCACGTTTGGCACTCAAATGGCAGCCAGGTTTGGAGAAAGGGGCATCTTTGGTGTGGGAGAAATCCTTGACCATCTGGAATTTTTATGTGTAAAATCCCTGGTCAGGCCACAGGCAAGTTGGCTCTGTAAGGTGGCACTTTTGCACAGGAAGACAAAGTCAAGACCCAACTTGGAAGATGTCATTTTGGAGGGCACGTTTGGCACTCAAATGGCAGCCAGGTGTGGAGAAAGAGGCAGCTTTGGTCTGGGAGAAATCCTCGACCATCTGGAATTTTTGTGTGTGAAATCCCTGGTCAGGCCACAGGCAAGTTGGCTCTGTAAGGTGGCAATTTGCACAGGAAGCAGAAGTCCAGCGCCCACTTGGCAGATGTCATTTTGGAGGGCACGTTTGGCACTCAAATGGCAGCCAGGTTTGGAGAAAGGGGCAGCTTTGGTCTGGGAGAAATCCTCGACCATCTGGAATTTTTGTGTATAATATCCCGGTCAGGCCACAGGCAAGTTGGCTCTGTAAGGTGGCACTTTTGCACAGGAAGAAAAAGCAAAGACCCAACTTGCCAGATGTCATTTTGGAGGGCACGTTTGGCACTCAAATGGCAGCCAGGTTTGGAGAAAGGGGCGGCTTTGGTCTGGGAGAAATCCTCGACCATCTGGAATTTTTGTGTATAATATCCCGCTCAGGCCACAGGCAAGTTGGCTCTGTAAGGTGGCACTTTTGCACAGGAAGAAAAATTCCAGCGCCCACTTGGCAGATGTCATTTTGGAGGGCACGTTTGGCACTCAAATGGCAGCCATGTTTGGAGAAAGGGGCAGCTTTGGTCTGGGAGAAATCCTCGACCATCTGGAATTTTTGTGTGTGAAATCCCTGGTCAGGCCACAGGCAAGTTGGCTCTGTAAGGTGGCAATTTTCACAGGAAGGAAAAGTCCAGCGCCCACTTGGCAGATGTCATTTTGGAGGGCACGTTTGGCGCTCCAATGGCAGCCAGGTTTGGTGGAACGGGCAGCTTTGGTCTGGGAGAAATCCTCGACCATCTGGAATTTTTGTGTGTAAAATCCCCGGTCAGGCCGCAGGCAAGTTGGCTCTGTAAGGTGGCACTTTTGCACAGGAAGACAAAGTCAAGACCCAACTTGGCAGATGTCATTTTGGAAGGCATGTTTGGCAGTCGGATGGCAGCCAGGTTTGGAGGAACGGGCAGCATTGGTCTGGGAGAAATCCTTGACCATCTGGAATTTTTGTGTGTAAAATCCGTGCTCAGGCCACAGGCAAGTTGGCTCTGTTAAGGTGGCAATTTTCACAGGAAGCAGAAGTCCTGCGCCCACTTGGCAGATGTCATTTTGGAGGGCACGTTTGGCACTCAAATGGCAGCCAGGTTTGGAGAAAGGGGCAGCTTTGGTCTGGGAGAAATCCTCGACCATCTGGAATTTTTGTGTGTAAAATCCCCGGTCAGGCCACAGGCAAGTTGGCTCTGTAAGGTGGCAATTTTCACAGGAAGGAAAAGTCCAGCGCCCACTTGGCAGATGTCATTTTGGAGGGCACGTTTGGCGCTCCAATGGCAGCCAGGTTTGGTGGAACGGGCAGCTTTGGTCTGGGAGAAATCCTCGACCATCTGGAATTTTTTGTGTATAATATCACGGTCAGGCCACCGGCCATATGGCTCTGTAAGGTGGCACTTTTGCACAGGAAGAAAAATTCCAGCGCCCACTTGGCAGATGTCATTTTGGAGGGCACGTTGGGCACTCCAATGGCAGCCAGGTTTGGAGAAAGGGGCAGCTTTGGTCTGGGAGAAATCCTCGACCATCTGGAATTTTTGTGTATAAAATCCCCGGTCAGGCCACAGGCAATTTGGCTCTGTTAAGGTGGCAATTTTCACAGGAAGCAGAAGTCCAGCGCCCACTTGCCAGATGTCATTTTGGAGGGCACGTTTGGCACTCCAATGGCAGCCAGGTTTGGAGAAAGAGGCATCATTGGTCTGGGAGAAATCCTCGACCATCTGGAATTTTTGTGTGTGAAATCCCTGGTCAGGTCACAGGCAAGTTGGCTCTGTAAGGTGGCAATTTTCACAGGAAGGAAAAGTCCAGCGCCCACTTGGCAGATGTCATTTTGGAGGGCACGTTTGGCACTCCAATGGCAGCCAGGTTTGGAGACAGGGGCAGCTTTGGTCTGGGAGAAATCCTCGACCATCTGAAATTTTTGTGTGTAAAATCCCTGGTCACGCCACAGACAAGTTGGCTCTGTAAGGTGGCACTTTTGCACAGGAAGAAAAAGTCCTGAGCCCACGTGGCAGATGTCATTTTGGAGGGCACGTTTGGCACTCAAATGGCAGCCAGGTTTGGAGAAAGGGGCATCTTTGGTGTGGGAGAAATCCTTGACCATCTGGAATTTTTATGTGTAAAATCCCTGGTCAGACCACAGGCAAGTTGGCTCTGTAAGGTGGCACTTTTGCACAGGAAGACAAAGTCAAGACCCAACTTGGCAGATGTCATTTTGGAGGGCACGTTTGGCACTCAAATGGCAGCCAGGTGTGGCGAAAGAGGCAGATTTGGTCTGGGAGAAATCCTCGACCATCTGGAATTTTTGTGTGTGAAATCCCTGGTCAGGCCACAGGCAAGTTGGCTCTGTAAGGTGGCAATTTGCACAGGAAGGAAAAGTCCAGCGCCCACTTGGCAGATGTCATTTTGGAGGGCACGTTTGGCACTCAAATGGCAGCCAGGTTTGGAGAAAGGGGCAGCTTTGGTCTGGGAGAAATCCTCGACCATCTGGAATTTTTGTGTATAAAATCCCCGGTCAGGCCGCAGGCAATTTGGCTCTGTTAAGGTGGCAATTTTCACAGGAAGCAGAAGTCCAGCGCCCACTTGCCAGATGTCATTTTGGAGGGCACGTTTGGCACTCCAATGGCAGCCAGGTTTGGAGAAAGAGGCATCATTGGTCTGGGAGAAATCCTCGACCATCTGGAATTTTTGTGTGTGAAATCCCTGGTCAGGGCACAGGCAAGTTGGCTCTGTAAGGTGGCAATTTGCACAGGAAGGAAAAGTCCAGCGCCCACTTGGCAGATGTCATTTTGGAGGGCACGTTTGGCACTCCAATGGCAGCCAGGTTTGGAGACAGGGGCAGCTTTGGTCTGGGAGAAATCCTCGACCATCTGAAATTTTTGTGTGTAAAATCCCTGGTCTCGCCACAGACAAGTTGGCTCTGTAAGGTGGCACTTTTGCACAGGAATAAAAAGTCCAGCGCCCACTTGGCAGATGTCATTTTGGAGGGCACGTTTGGCACTCAAATGGCAGCCAGGTTTGGAGAAAGGGGCATCTTTGGTGTGGGAGAAATCCTCGACCATCTGGAATTTTTGTGTGTGAAATCCCCGGTCAGGCCACAGGCAAGTTGGCTCTGTAAGGTGGCAATTTTCACAGGAAGGAAAAGTCCAGCGCCCATTTGCCAGATGTCATTTTGGAGGGCACGTTTGGCACTCCAATGGCAGCCAGGTTTGGAGGAACGGGCAGCTTTGGTCTGGGAGAAATCCTCGACCATCTGGAATTTTTGTGTGTAAAATCCCTGGTCAGGTCACAGGCAAGTTGGCTCTGTAAGGTGGCAATTTGCACAGGAAGCAGAAGTCCAGCTCCCACTTGGCAGATGTCATTTTGGAGGGCACGTTTGGCACTCAAATGGCAGCCAGGTTTGGAGAAAGGGGCAGCTTTGGTCTGGGAGAAATCCTCGACCATCTGGAATTTTTGTGTATAATATCCCGGTCAGGCCACAGGCAAGTTGACTCTGTAAGGTGGCACTTTTGCACAGGAAGACAAAGTCAAGAACCAAATTGGCAGATGTCATTTTGGAGGGCACGTTTGGCACTCTAATGGCAGCCGGGTATGGAGAAAGAGGCAGCTTTGGTCTGGGAGAAATCCTCAACCATCTGGAATTTTTGTGTGTAAAATCCCCGGTCAGGTCGCAGGCAAGTTGGTTCTGTAAGGTGGGAATTTGCACAGGAAGGAAAAGTCCAGCGCCCACTTGCCAGATATCATTTTGGAGGGCACGTTTGGCACTCAAATGGCAGCCAGGTTTGGAGAAAGGGGCAGCTTTGGTCTGGGAGAAATCCTCGACCATCTGGAATTTTTGTGTGTAAAATCCCTGGTCAGGCCACAGGCAAATTGGCTGTGCATGGTGGCACTTTTGCACAGGAACACAAAGTCAGGACCCAACTTGGCAGATGTCATTTTGGAGGGCACGTTTGGCACTCCAATGGCAGCCAGGTTTGGAGAAAGGGGCAGCTTTGGTCTGGGCGAAATCCTTGACCATCTGGAATTTTTATGTGTAAAATCCCTGGTCAGGCCACAGGCAAGTTGTCTCTGTAAGGTGGCACTTTTGCACAGGAAGACAAAGTCAAGACCCAACTTGGCAGATGTCATTTTGGAGGGCACGTTTGGCACTCAAATGGCAGCCAGGTGTGGAGAAAGAGGCAGCTTTGGTCTGGGAGAAATCCTCGACCATCTGGAATTTTTGTGTGTGAAATCCCTGGTCAGGGCACAGGCAAGTTGTCTCTGTAAGGTGGCAATTTGCACAGGAAGGAAAAGTCCAGCGCCCACTTGCCAGATGTCATTTTGGAGGGCACGTTTGGCACTCCAATGGTAGGCAGGTTTGGAGGAACGGGCAGCTTTGGTCTGGGAGAAATCCTCGACCATCTGGAATTTTTGTGTGTAAAATCCCTGGTCAGGTCACAGGCAAGTTGGCTCTGTAAGGTGGCAATTTTCACCGGAAGGAAAAGTCCAGCGCCCACTTGGCAGATGTCATTTTGGAGGGCACGTTTGGCACTCCAATGGCAGGCAGGTTTGGAGAAAGGGGCAGCTTTGGTCTGGGAGAAATCCTCGAACATCTGGAATTTTTGTGTATAATATCCCGGTCAGGGCACAGGCAAGTTGGCTCTGTAAGGTGGCACTTTGGCACTGGAAGACAAAGTCAAGAACCAAATTGGCAGATGTCATTTTGGAGGGCACGTTTGGCACTCAAATGTCAGCCAGGTTTGGAGAAAGGGGCAGCTTTGGTCTGGGAGAAATCCTTGACCATCTGGAATTTTTGTGTGTAAAATCCCTGGTCAGGCCACAGGCAAGTTGGCTCTGTAAGGTGGCAATTTGCACAGGAAGACAAAGTCCAGAGCCCACTTGGCAGATGTCATTTTGGAGGGCACGTTTGGCACTCAAATGGCAGCCAGGTTTGGAGAAAGGGGCAGCTTTGGTCTGGGAGAAATCCTCGACCATCTGGAATTTTTGTGTGTAAAATCCCCGGTCAGGTCACAGGCACGTTGGCTCTATAAGGTGGCAATTTGCACAGGAAGGAAAAGTCCAGCGCCCACTAGGCAGATGTCATTTTGGAGGGCACGTTTGGCACTCCAATGGCAGCCAGGTTTGGAGAAAGGGGCAGCTTTGGTCTGGGAGAAATCCTTGACCATCTGGAATATTTGTGTGTAAAATCCCTGGTCAGGCCACAGGCAAATTGGCTGTGTATGGTGGCACTTTTGCACAGGAACACAAAGTCAAGACCCAACTTGGCAGATGTCATTTTGGAGGGCACGTTTGGCACTCTAATGGCAGCCAGGTTTGGAGAAAGGGGCAGCTTTGGTCTGGGAGAAATCCTCGACCATCTGGAATTTTTGTGTGTGAAATCCCCGGTCAGGGCACAGGCAAGTTGGCTCTGTAAGGTGGCAATTTTCACAGGAAGGAGAAGTCCAGCGCCCACTTGCCAGATGTCATTTTGGAGGGCACGTTTGGCACTCCAATGGCAGCCAGGTTTGGAGAAAGAGGCATCATTGGTCTGGGAGAAATCCTCGACCATCTGGAATTTTTGTGTGTAAAATCCCTGGTCAGGCCACGGGCAAGTTGGCTCTGTAAGGTGGCAATTTGCACAGGAAGACAAAGTCCACAGCCCACTTGGCAGATGTCATTTTGGAGGGCACGTTTGGCACTCCAATGGCAGCCAGGTTTGGAGAAAGAGGCAGGTTTGGTCTGGGAGAATCCTCGACCATCTGGAGTTTTTGTGTGTAAAATCCCCGGTCAGGCCACAGGCAAGTTGGCTCTGTAAGGTGGCACTTTTGCACAGGAAGACAAAGTCAAGACCCAACTTGGCAGATGTCATTTTGGAGGGCACGTTTGGCACTCCAATGGCAGCCAGGTGTGGAGAAAGAGGCAGCTTTGGTCTGGGAGAAATCCTCGACCATCTGGAATTTTTGTGTGTGAAATCCCTGGTCAGGCCACAGGCAAGTTGGCTCTGTAAGGTGGCAATTTTCACAGGAAGGAAAAGTCCAGCGCCCACTTGGCAGATGTCATTTTGGAGGGCACGTTTGGCACTCAAATGGCAGCCAGGTTTGGAGAAAGGGGCAGCTTTGGTCTGGGAGAAATCCTCGACCATCTGGAATTTTTGTGTATAATATCCCGGTCAGGCCACAGGCAAGTTGGCTCTGTAAGGTGGCACTTTTGCACAGGAAGAAAAATTCCAGCGCCCACTTGGCAGATGTCATTTTGGAGGGCACGTTTGGCACTCAAATGGCAGCCAGGTTTGGAGAAAGGGGCAGCTTTGGTCTGGGAGAAATCCTCGACCATCTGGAATTTTTGTGTGTCAAGTCCCCGATCAGGGCACAGGCAAGTTGTCTCTGTAAGGTGGCAATTTTCACAGGAAGGAAAAGTCCAGCGCCCACTTGGCAGATGTCATTTTGGAGGGCACGTTTGGCGCTCCAATGGCAGCCAGGTTTGGTGGAACGGGCAGCTTTGGTCTGGGAGAAATCCTCGACCATCTGGAATTTTTTGTGTATAATATCACGGTCAGGCCACCGGCCATAGTGCTCTGTAAGGTGGCACTTTTGCACAGGAAGAAAAATTCCAGCGCCCACTTGGCAGATGTCATTTTGGAGGGCACGTTGGGCACTCCAATGGCAGCCAGGTTTGGAGAAAGGGGCAGCTTTGGTCTGGGAGAAATCCTCGACCATCTGGAATTTTTGTGTATAAAATCCCCGGTCAGGCCACAGGCAATTTGGCTCTGTTAAGGTGGCAATTTTCACAGGAAGCAGAAGTCCAGCGCCCACTTGCCAGATGTCATTTTGGAGGGCACGTTTGGCACTCCAATGGCAGCCAGGTTTGGAGAAAGAGGCATCATTGGTCTGGGAGAAATCCTCGACCATCTGGAATTTTTGTGTGTGAAATCCCTGGTCAGGTCACAGGCAAGTTGGCTCTGTAAGGTGGCAATTTTCACAGGAAGGAAAAGTCCAGCGCCCACTTGGCAGATGTCATTTTGGAGGGCACGTTTGGCACTCCAATGGCAGCCAGGTTTGGAGACAGGGGCAGCTTTGGTCTGGGAGAAATCCTCGACCATCTGAAATTTTTGTGTGTAAAATCCCTGGTCAGGCCACAGACAAGTTGGCTCTGTAAGGTGGCACTTTTGCACAGGAATAAAAAGTCCTGAGCCCACGTGGCAGATGTCATTTTGGAGGGCACGTTTGGCACTCAAATGGCAGCCAGGTTTGGAGAAAGGGGCATCTTTGGTGTGGGAGAAATCCTTGACCATCTGGAATTTTTATGTGTAAAATCCCTGGTCAGGCCACAGGCAAGTTGTCTCTGTAAGGTGGCACTTTTGCACAGGAAGACAAAGTCAAGACCCAACTTGGCAGATGTCATTTTGGAGGGCACGTTTGGCACTCAAATGGCAGCCAGGTGTGGAGAAAGAGGCAGCTTTGGTCTGGGAGAAATCCTCGACCATCTGGAATTTTTGTGTGTGAAATCCCTGGTCAGGCCACAGGCAAGTTGGCTCTGTAAGGTGGCACTTTTGCACAGGAAGAAAAAGCAAAGACCCAGCTTGCCAGATGTCATTTTGGAGGGCACGTTTGGCACTCAAATGGCAGCCAGGTTTGGAGAAAGGGGCGGCTTTGGTCTGGGAGAAATCCTCGACCATCTGGAATTTTTGTGTATAATATCCCGCTCAGGCCACAGGCAAGTTGGCTCTGTAAGGTGGCACTTTTGCACAGGAAGAAAAATTCCAGCGCCCACTTGGCAGATGTCATTTTGGAGGGCACGTTTGGCACTCAAATGGCAGCCATGTTTGGAGAAAGGGGCAGCTTTGGTCTGGGAGAAATCCTCGACCATCTGGAATTTTTGTGTGTAAAATCCGTGCTCAGGCCACAGGCAATTTGGCTCTGTTAAGGTGGCAATTTTCACAGGAAGCAGAAGTCCTGCGCCCACTTGGCAGATGTCATTTTGGAGGGCACGTTTGGCACTCAAATGGCAGCCAGGTTTGGAGAAAGGGGCAGCTTTGGTCTGGGAGAAATCCTCGACCATCTGGAATTTTTGTGTGTAAAATCCCCGGTCAGGCCGCAGGCAAGTTGGCTCTGTAAGGTGGCACTTTTGCACAGGAAGACAAAGTCAAGACCCAACTTGGCAGATGTCATTTTGGAAGGCTTGTTTGGCAGTCGGATGGAAGCCAGGTTTGGAGGAACGGGCAGCATTGGTCTGGGAGAAATCCTTGACCATCTGGAATTTTTGTGTGTAAAATCCGTGCTCAGGCCACAGGCAAGTTGGCTCTGTTAAGGTGGCAATTTTCACAGGAAGCAGAAGTCCAGCTCCCACTTGGCAGATGTCATTTTGGAGGGCACATTTGGCACTCAAATGGCAGCCAGGTTTGGAGAAAGGGGCAGCTTTGGTCTGGGAGAAATCCTCGACCATCTGGAATTTTTGTGTGTAAAATCCCCGGTCAGGCCACAGGCAATTTGGCTCTGTTAAGGTGGCAATTTTCACAGGAAGCAGGAGTCCAGCGCCCACTTGCCAGATGTCATTTTGGAGGGCACGTTTGGCACTCCAATGGCAGCCAGGTTTGGAGAAAGAGGCATCATTGGTCTGGGAGAAATCCTCGACCATCTGGAATTTTTGTGTGTGAAATCCCTGGTCACGCCACAGACAAGTTGGCTCTGTAAGGTGGCACTTTTGCACAGGAAGACAAAGTCCACAGCCCACTTGGCAGATGTCATTTTGGAGGGCACGTTTGGCACTCCAATGGCAGCCAGGTTTGGAGAAAGAGGCAGGTTTGGTCTGGGAGAATCCTCGACCATCTGGAGTTTTTGTGTGTAAAATCCCCGGTCAGGCCACAGGCAAGTTGGCTCTGTAAGGTGGCACTTTTGCACAGGAAGACAAAGTCAAGACCCAACTTGGCAGATGTCATTTTGGAGGGCACGTTTGGCACTCAAATGGCAGCCAGGTGTGGAGAAAGAGGCAGCTTTGGTCTGGGAGAAATCCTCGACCATCTGGAATTTTTGTGTGTGAAATCCCTGGTCAGGCCACAGGCAAGTTGGCTCTGTAAGGTGGCAATTTGCACAGGAAGGAAAAGTCCAGCGCCCACTTGGCAGATGTCATTTTGGAGGGCACGTTTGGCACTCAAATGGCAGCCAGGTTTGGAGAAAGGGGCAGCTTTGGTCTGGGAGAAATCCTCGACCATCTGGAATTTTTGTGTATAATATCCCGGTCAGGCCACAGGCAAGTTGGCTCTGTAAGGTGGCACTTTTGCACAGGAAGAAAAAGTAAAGACCCAACTTGCCAGATGTCATTTTGGAGGGCACGTTTGGCACTCAAATGGCAGCCAGGTTTGGAGAAAGGGGCAGCTTTGGTCTGGGAGAAATCCTCGACCATCTGGAATTTTTGTGTGTGAAATCCCTGGTCAGGTCACAGGCAAGTTGGCTCTGTAAGGTGGCAATTTTCACAGGAAGGAAAAGTCCAGCGCCCACTTGGCAGATGTCATTTTGGAGGGCACGTTTGGCGCTCCAATGGCAGCCAGGTTTGGTGGAACGGGCAGCTTTGGTCTGGGAGAAATCCTCGACCATCTGGAATTTTTGTGTATAATATCACGGTCAGGCCACCGGCCATATGGCTCTGTAAGGTGGCACTTTTGCACAGGAAGAAAAATTCCAGCGCCCACTTGGCAGATGTCATTTTGGAGGGCACGTTTGGCACTCAAATGGCAGCCAGGTTTGGAGAAAGGGGCAGCTTTGGTCTGGGAGAAATCCTCGACCATCTGGAATTTTTGTGTGTAAAATCCCCGGTCAGGCCGCAGGCATGTTGTCTCTGTAAGGTGGCACTTTTGCAGAGGAAGATAAAATGAAGACCCAACTTGGCAGATGTCATTTTGGAAGGCATGTTTGGCAGTCGGATGGCAGCCAGGTTTGGAGGAACGGGCAGCATTGGTCTGGGAGAAATCCTTGACCATCTGGAATTTTTGTGTGTAAAATCCGTGCTCAGGCCACAGGCAAGTTGGCTCTGTTAAGGTGGCAATTTTCACAGGAAGCAGAAGTCCAGCTCCCACTTGGCAGATGTCATTTTGGAGGGCACATTTGGCACTCAAATGGCAGCCAGGTTTGGAGAAAGGGGCAGCTTTGGTCTGGGAGAAATCCTCGACCATCTGGAATTTTTGTGTGTAAAATTCCCGGTCAGGCCACAGGCAAGTTGGCTCTGTTAAGGTGGTAATTTTCACAGGAAGCAGGAGTCCAGCGCCCACTTGCCAGATGTCATTTTGGAGGGCACGTTTGGCACTCCAATGGCAGCCAGGTTTGGAGAAAGAGGCATCATTGGTCTGGGAGAAATCCTCGACCATCTGGAATTTTTGTGTGTGAAATCCCTGGTCAGGTCACAGGCAAGTTGGCTCTGTAAGGTGGCAATTTTCACAGGAAGGAAAAGTCCAGCGCCCACTTGGCAGATGTCATTTTGGAGGGCACGTTTGGCACTCCAATGGCAGCCAGGTTTGGAGAAAGGGGCAGCTTTGGTCTGGGAGAAATCCTCGACCATCTGGAATTTTTGTGTGTAAAATCCCTGGTCACGCCACAGACAAGTTGGCTCTGTAAGGTGGCACTTTTGCACAGGAATAAAAAGTCCTGAGCCCACGTGGCAGATGTCATTTTGGAGGGCACGTTTGGCACTCAAATGGCAGCCAGGTTTGGAGAAAGGGGCATCTTTGGTGTGGGAGAAATCCTTGACCATCTGGAATTTTTATGTGTAAAATCCCTGGTCAGGCCACAGGCAAGTTGGCTCTGTAAGGTGGCACTTTTGCACAGGAAGACAAAGTCAAGACCCAACTTGGCAGATGTCATTTTGGAGGGCACGTTTGGCACTCAAATGGCAGCCAGGTTTGGAGAAAGGGGCAGCTTTGCTCTGGGAGAAATCCTCGACCATCTGGAATTTTTGTGTGTAAAATCCCCGGTCAGGCCACAGGCACGTTGGCTCTATAAGGTGGCAATTTTCACAGGAAGGAAAAGTCCAGCGCCCACTTGGCAGATGTCATTTTGGAGGGCACGTTTGGCACTCAAATGGCAGCCAGGTTTGGAGAAAGGGGCAGCTTTGGTCTGGGAGAAATCCTCGACCATCTGGAATTTTTGTGTGTGAAACCCCTGGTCAGGTCACAGGCAATTAGGCTCTGTTAAGGTGGCAATTTTCACAGGAAGCAGAAGTCCAGCGCCCACTTGCCAGATGTCATTTTGGAGGGCACGTTTGGCACTCCAATGGCAGCCAGGTTTGGAGAAAGAGGCATCATTGGTCTGGGAGAAATCCTCGACCATCTGGAATTTTTGTGTGTGAAATCCCTGGTCAGGTCACAGGCAAGTTGGCTCTGTAAGGTGGCAATTTGCACAGGAAGGAAAAGTCCAGCGCCCACTTGGCAGATGTCATTTTGGAGGGCACGTTTGGCACTCCAATGGCAGCCAGGTTTGGAGAAAGGGGCAGCTTTGGTCTGGGAGAAATCCTCGACCATCTGAAATTTTTGTGTGTAAAATCCCTGGTCACGCCACAGACATGTTGGCTCTGTAAGGTGGCACATTTGCACAGGAATAAAAAGTCCTGAGCCCACGTGGCAGATGTCATTTTGGAGGGCACGTTTGGCACTCAAATGGCAGCCAGGTTTAGAGAAAGGGGCATCTTTGGTGTGGGAGAAATCCTTGACCATCTGGAATTTTTATGTGTAAAATCCCTGGTCAGGCCACAGGCAAGTTGGCTCTGTAAGGTGGCACTTTTGCACAGGAAGACAAAGTCAAGACCCAACTTGGCAGATGTCATTTTGGAGGGCACGTTTGGCACTCCAATGTCAGCCAGGTTTGGAGAAAGGGGCAGCTTTGGTCTGGGAGAAATCCTCGACCATCTGGAATTTTTGTGTGTGAAATCCCTGGTCAGGTCACAGGCAAGTTGGCTCTGTAAGGTGGCAATTTGCACAGGAAGGAAAAGTCCAGCGCCCACTTGGCAGATATCATTTTGGAGGGCACGTTTGGCACTCAAATGGCAGCCAGGTTTGGAGATAGGGGCAGCTTTGGTCTGGGAGAAATCCTCGACCATCTGGAATTTTTGTGTGTGAAATCCCTGGTCAGGCCACAGGCAAGTTGGCTCTGTAAGGTGGCACTTTTGCACAGGAATAAAAAGTCCTGAGCCCGCGTGGCAGATGTCATTTTGGAGGGCACGTTTGGCACTCAAATGGCAGCCAGGTTTGGAGAAAGAGGCAGATTTGGTCTGGGAGAAATCCTCGACCATCTGGAATTTTTGTGTGTAAAATCCCCGGTCAGGTCACAGGCACGTTGGCTCTATAAGGTGGCAATTTTCACAGGAAGGAAAAGTCCAGCGCCCACTTGGCAGATGTCATTTTGGAGGGCACGTTTGGCACTCCAATGGCAGCCAGGTTTGGAGAAAGGGGCAGCTTTGGTCTGGGAGAAATCCTCGACCATCTGGAATTTTTGTGTGTAAAATCCCTGGTCAGGGCACAGGCAACTTCGCTCTGTAAGGTGGCACTTTTGCACAGGAAGAAAAAGTCAGGACCCAACTTGCCAGATGTCATTTTGGAGGGCACGTTTGGCACTCCAATGGCAGCCAGGTTTGGAGAAAGGGGCAGCTTTGGTCTGGGAGAAATCCTCGACCATCTGGAATTTTTGTGTGTAAAATCCCTGGTCAGGTCACAGGCAAGTTGGCTCTGTAAGGTGGCACTTTTGCACAGGAAGAAAAATTCCAGCGCCCACTTGGCAGATGTCATTTTGGAGGGCACGTTTGGCACTCAAATGGCAGCCAGGTTTGGAGAAAGGGGCAGCTTTGGTCTGGGAGAAATCCTCGACCATCTGGAATTTTTGTGTATAATATCCCCGTCAGGCCACAGGCAAGTTGGCTCTGTAAGGTGGCACTTTTGCACAGTAAGAAAAATTCCAGCGCCCACTTGGCAGATGTCATTTTGGAGGGCACGTTTGGCACTCAAATGGCAGCCAGGTTTGGAGAAAGGGGCAGCTTTGGTCAGGGAGAAATCCTCGACCATCTGGAATTTTTGTGTGTAAAATCCCTGGTCAGGCCACAGGCAAGTTGGCTCTGTAAGGTGGCACTTTTGCACAGGAACACAAAGTCAAGATCCAACTTGGCAGATGTCATTTTGGAGGGCACGTTTGGCACTCCAATGGCAGCCAGGTTTGGAGAAAGGGGCAGCTTTGGTCTGGGAGAAATCCTCGACCATCTGAAATTTTTGTGTGTAAAATCCCTGGTCACGCCACAGACAAGTTGGCTCTGTAACGTGGCAATTTGCACAGGAATAAAAAGTCCTGAGCCCACGTGGCAGATGTCATTTTGGAGGGCACGTTTGGCACTCAAATGGCAGCCAGGTTTGGAGAAAGGGGCAGCTTTGGTCTGGGAGAAATCCTCGACCATCTGGAATTTTTGTGTATAATATCCCGGTCAGGCCACAGGCAAGTTGGCTCTGTAAGGTGGCACTTTTGCACAGGAAGAAAAAGTAAAGACCCAACTTGGCAGATGTCATTTTGGAGGGCACGTTTGGCACTCAAATGGCAGCCAGGTTTGGAGAAAGGGGCAGCTTTGGTCTGGGAGAAATCCTCGACCATCTGGAATTTTTGTGTGTAAAATCCCTGGTCAGGCCACAGGCCAGTTGGCTCTGTGAGGTGGCACTTTTGCACAGGGAGAAAAAGTCCAGAGCCCACTTGCCAGATGTCATTTTGGAGGGCACGTTTGGCACTCAAATGGCAGCCAGGTTTGGAGAAAGGGGCGGCTTTGGTCTGGGAGAAATCCTCGACCATCTGGAATTTTTGTGTATAATATCCCGGTCAGGCCACAGGCAAGTTGGCTCTGTAAGGTGGCACTTTTGCACAGGAATAAAAAGTCCAGCGCCCACGTGGCAGATGTCATTTTGGAGGGCACGTTTGGCACTCAAATGGCAGCCAGGTTTGGAGAAAGGGGCAGCTTTGGTCTGGGAGCAATCCTCGACCATCTGGAATTTTTGTGTGTAAAATCCCCGGTCAGGTCACAGGCACGTTGGCTCTATAAGGTGGCAATTTTCACAGGAAGGAAAAGTCCAGCGCCCACTTGGCAGATGTCATTTTGGAGGGCACGTTTGGCACTCCAATGGCAGCCAGGTGTGGAGAAAGGGGCAGCTTTGGTCTGGGAGAAATCCTCGACCATCTGGAATTTTTGTGTGTAAAATCCCTGGTCAGGGCACAGGCAACTTCGCTCTGTAAGGTGGCACTTTTGCACAGGAAGAAAAAGTCAGGACCCAACTTGCCAGATGTCATTTTGGAGGGCACGTTTGGCACTCCAATGGCAGCCAGGTTTGGAGAAAGGGGCAGCTTTGGTCTGGGAGAAATCCTCGACCATCTGGAATTTTTGTGTGTGAAATCCCCGGTCAGGCCACAGGCAAGTTGGCTCTGTAAGGTGGCAATTTGCACAGGAAGGAAAAGTCCAGCGCCCACTTGGCAGATGTCATTTTGGAGGGCACGTTTGGCACTCCAATGGCAGCCAGGTTTGGAGAAAGGGGCAGCTTTGGTCTGGGAGAAATCCTCGACCATCTGGAATTTTTGTGTGTAAAATCCCTGGTCAGGTCACAGGCAAGTTGGCTCTGTAAGGTGGCAATTTGCACAGGAAGACAACGTCCAGAGCCCACTTGGCAGATGTCATTTTGGAGGGCACGTTTGGCACTCAAATGGCAGCCAGGTTTGGAGAAAGGGGCAGCTTTGGTCTGGGAGAAATCCTCGACCATCTGGAATTTTTGTGTGTGAAATCCCCAGTCAGGCCACAGGCAAGTTGGCTCTGTAAGGTGGCAATTTGCACAGGAAGACAAAGTCCAGAGCCCACTTGCCAGATGTCATTTTGGAGGGCACGTTTGGCACTCAAATGGCAGCCAGGTTTGGAGAAAGGGGCAGCTTTGGTCTGGGAGAAATCCTCGACCATCTGGAATTTTTGTGTGTAAAATCCCCGGTCAGGGCACAGGCAAGTTGGCTCTGTAAGGTGGCAATTTGCACAGGAAGGAAAAGTCCAGCGCCCACTTGGCAGATGTCATTTTGGAGGGCACGTTTGGCACTCAAATGGCAGCCAGGTTTGGAGAAAGGGGCAGCTTTGGTCTGGGAGAAATCCTCGACCATCTGGAATTTTTGTGTATAATATCCCGGTCAGGCCACAGGCAAGTTGTCTCTGTAAGGTGGCACTTTTGCACAGGAAGGAAAAGTCCAGCGCCCACTTGGCAGATGTCATTTTGGAGGGCACCTTTGGCGCTCCAATGGCAGCCAGGTTTGGTGGAACGGGCAGCTTTGGTCTGGGAGAAATCCTTGACCATCTGGAATTTTTGTGTGTGAAATCCCTGGTCAGGTCACAGGCAAGTTGGCTCTGTAAGGTGGCAATTTTCACAGGAAGGAAAAGTCCAGCGCCCACTTGGCAGATGTCATTTTGGAGGGCACGTTTGGCACTCAAATGGCAGCCAGGTTTGGAGATAGGGGCAGCTTTGGTCTGGGAGAAATCCTCGACCATCTGGAATTTTTGTGTGTGAAATCCCTGGTCAGGCCACAGGCAAGTTGGCTCTGTAAGGTGGCACTTTTGCACAGGAATAAAAAGTCCTGAGCCCGCGTGGCAGATGTCATTTTGGAGGGCACGTTTGGCACTCAAATGGCAGCCAGGTTTGGAGAAAGAGGCAGATTTGGTCTGGGAGCAATCCTCGACCATCTGGAATTTTTGTGTGTAAAATCCCCGGTCAGGTCACAGGCACGTTGGCTCTATAAGGTGGCAATTTTCACAGGAAGGAAAAGTCCAGCGCCCACTTGGCAGATGTCATTTTGGAGGGCACGTTTGGCACTCCAATGGCAGCCAGGTGTGGAGAAAGGGGCAGCTTTGGTCTGGGAGAAATCCTCGACCATCTGGAATTTTTGTGTGTAAAATCCCTGGTCAGGGCACAGGCAACTTCGCTCTGTAAGGTGGCACTTTTGCACAGGAAGAAAAAGTCAGGACCCAACTTGCCAGATGTCATTTTGGAGGGCACGTTTGGCACTCAAATGGCAGCCAGGTTTGGAGAAAGGGGCAGCTTTGGTCTGGGAGAAATCCTCGACCATCTGGAATTTTTGTGTGTGAAATCCCCAGTCAGGCCACAGGCAAGTTGGCTCTGTAAGGTGGCAATTTGCATAGGAAGACAAAGTCCAGAGCCCACTTGGCAGATGTCATTTTGGAGGGCACGTTTGGCACTCAAATGGCAGCCAGGTTTGGAGAAAGGGGCAGCTTTGGTCAGGGAGAAATCCTCGACCATCTGGAATTTTTGTGTGTAAAATCCCTGGTCAGGCCACAGGCAAGTTGGCTCTGTAAGGTGGCACTTTTGCACAGGAACACAAAGTCAAGATCCAACTTGGCAGATGTCATTTTGGAGGGCACGTTTGGCACTCCAATGGCAGCCAGGTTTGGAGAAAGGGGCAGCTTTGGTCTGGGAGAAATCCTCGACCATCTGAAATTTTTGTGTGTAAAATCCCTGGTCACGCCACAGACAAGTTGGCTCTGTAAGGTGGCACATTTGCACAGGAATAAAAAGTCCTGAGCCCACGTGGCAGATGTCATTTTGGAGGGCACGTTTGGCACTCAAATGGCAGCCAGGTTTGGAGAAAGGGGCATCTTTGGTCTGGGAGAAATCCTTGACCATCTGGAATTTTTATGTGTAAAATCCCTGGTCAGGCCACAGGCAAGTTGTCTCTGAAAGGTGGCACTTTTGCACAGGAAGACAAAGTCAAGACCCAACTTGGCAGATGTCCTTTTGGAGGGCACGTTTGGCACTCAAATGGCAGCCAGGTGTGGAGAAAGAGGCAGCTTTGGTCTGGGAGAAATCCTCGACCATCTGGAATTTTTGTGTGTGAAATCCCTGGTCAGGTCACAGGCAAGTTGGCTCTGTAACGTGGCAATTTGCACAGGAAGGAAAAGTCCAGCGCCCACTTGGCAGATGTCATTTTGGAGGGCACGTTTGGCACTCCAATGGCAGCCAGGTTTGGAGAAAGGGGCAGCTTTGGTCTGGGAGAAATCCTCGACCATCTGGAATTTTTGTGTATAATATCCCGGTCAGGCCACAGGCAAGTTGGCTCTGTAAGGTGGCACTTTTGCACAGGAAGAAAAAGTCAAGACCCAACTTGGCAGATGTCATTTTGGAGGGCACGTTTGGCACTCAAATGGCAGCCAGGTTTGGAGAAAGGGGCGGCTTTGGTCTGGGAGAAATCCTCGACCATCTGGAATTTTTGTGTATAATATCCCGGTCAGGCCACAGGCAAGTTGGCTCTGTAAGGTGGCACTTTTGCACAGGAATAAAAAGTCCTGAGCCCGCGTGGCAGATGTCATTTTGGAGGGCACGTTTGGCACTCAAATGGCAGCCAGGTTTGGAGAAAGAGGCAGATTTGGTCTGGGAGCAATCCTCGACCATCTGGAATTTTTGTGTGTAAAATCCCCGGTCAGGTCACAGGCACGTTGGCTCTATAAGGTGGCAATTTTCACAGGAAGGAAAAGTCCAGCGCCCACTTGGCAGATGTCATTTTGGAGGGCACGTTTGGCACTCCAATGGCAGCCAGGTGTGGAGAAAGGGGCAGCTTTGGTCTGGGAGAAATCCTCGACCATCTGGAATTTTTGTGTGTAAAATCCCTGGTCAGGGCACAGGCAACTTCGCTCTGTAAGGTGGCACTTTTGCACAGGAAGGAAAAGTCAGGACCCAACTTGCCAGATGTCATTTTGGAGGGCACGTTTGGCACTCCAATGGCAGCCAGGTTTGGAGAAAGGGGCAGCTTTGGTCTGGGAGAAATCCTCGACCATCTGGAATTTTTGTGTGTGAAATCCCCGGTCAGGCCACAGGCAAGTTGGCTCTGTAAGGTGGCAATTTTCACAGGAAGGAAAAGTCCAGCGCCCACTTGGCAGATGTCATTTTGGAGGGCACGTTTGGCACTCCAATGGCAGCCAGGTTTGGAGAAAGAGGCATCATTGGTCTGGGAGAAATCCTCGACCATCTGGAATTTTTGTGTGTAAAATCCCCGGTCAGGCCACAGGCAAGTTGGCTCTGTACGGTGGCAATTTGTGCACAGGAAGGAAAAGTCCAGCGCCCACTTGGCAGATGTCATTTTGGAGGGCACGTTTGGCGCTCCAATGGCAGCCAGGTTTGGTGGAACGGGCAGCTTTGGTCTGGGAGAAATCCTTGACCATCTGGAATTTTTGTGTGTGAAATCCCTGGTCAGGTCACAGGCAAGTTGGCTCTGTAAGGTGGCAATTTGCACAGGAAGGAAAAGTCCAGCGCCCACTTGGCAGATGTCATTTTGGAGGGCACGTTTGGCACTCAAATGGCAGCCAGGTTTGGAGATAGGGGCAGCTTTGGTCTGGGAGAAATCCTCGACCATCTGGAATTTTTGTGTGTAAAATCCCTGGTCAGGCCACAGGCAAATTGGCTGTGCATGGTGGAACTTTTGCACAGGAACACAAAGTCAGGACCCAACTTGGCAGATGTCATTTTGGAGGGCACGTTTGGCACTCAAATGGCAGCCAGGTTTGGAGAAAGGGGCAGCTTTGGTCTGGGAGAAATCCTCGACCATCTGGAATTTTTGTGTATAATATCCCGGTCAGGCCACAGGCAAGTTGGCTCTGTAAGGTGGCACTTTTGCACAGTAAGAAAAATTCCAGCGCCCACTTGGCAGATGTCATTTTGGAGGGCACGTTTGGCACTCAAATGGCAGCCAGGTTTGGAGAAAGGGGCAGCTTTGGTCAGGGAGAAATCCTCGACCATCTGGAATTTTTGTGTGTAAAATCCCTGGTCAGGCCACAGGCAAGTTGGCTCTGTAAGGTGGCACTTTTGCACAGGAACACAAAGTCAAGATCCAACTTGGCAGATGTCATTTTGGAGGGCACGTTTGGCACTCCAATGGCAGCCAGGTTTGGAGAAAGGGGCAGCTTTGGTCTGGGAGAAATCCTCGACCATCTGAAATTTTTGTGTGTAAAATCCCTGGTCACGCCACAGACAAGTTGGCTCTGTAAGGTGGCACATTTGCACAGGAATAAAAAGTCCTGAGCCCACGTGGCAGATGTCATTTTGGAGGGCACGTTTGGCACTCAAATTGCAGCCAGGTTTGGAGAAAGGGGCATCTTTGGTGTGGGAGAAATCCTTGACCATCTGGAATTTTTATGTGTAAAATCCCCGGTCAGGCCACAGGCAAGTTGTCTCTGTAAGGTGGCACTTTTGCACAGGAAGACAAAGTCAAGACCCAACTTGACAGATGTCATTTTGGAGGGCACGTTTGGCACTCAAATGGCAGCCAGGTGTGGAGAAAGAGGCAGCTTTGGTCTGGGAGAAATCCTCGACCATCTGGAATTTTTGTGTGTGAAATCCCTGGTCAGGTCACAGGCAAGTTGGCTCTGTAACGTGGCAATTTGCACAGGAAGGAAAAGTCCAGCGCCCACTTGGCAGATGTCATTTTGGAGGGCACGTTTGGCACTCCAATGGCAGCCAGGTTTGGAGAAAGGGGCAGCTTTGGTCTGGGAGAAATCCTCGACCATCTGGAATTTTTGTGTGTAAAATCCCTGGTCAGGCCACAGGCCAGTTGGCTCTGTGAGGTGGCACTTTTGCACAGGGAGAAAAAGTCCAGAGCCCACTTGCCAGATGTCATTTTGGAGGGCACGTTTGGCACTCAAATGGCAGCCAGGTTTGGAGAAAGGGGCGGCTTTGGTCTGGGAGAAATCCTCGACCATCTGGAATTTTTGTGTATAATATCCCGGTCAGGCCACAGGCAAGTTGGCTCTGTAAGGTGGCACTTTTGCACAGGAATAAAAAGTCCTGAGCCCGCGTGGCAGATGTCATTTTGGAGGGCACGTTTGGCACTCAAATGGCAGCCAGGTTTGGAGAAAGAGGCAGATTTGGTCTGGGAGCAATCCTCGACCATCTGGAATTTTTGTGTGTAAAATCCCCGGTCAGGTCACAGGCACGTTGGCTCTATAAGGTGGCAATTTTCACAGGAAGGAAAAGTCCAGCGCCCACTTGGCAGATGTCATTTTGGAGGGCACGTTTGGCACTCCAATGGCAGCCAGGTGTGGAGAAAGGGGCAGCTTTGGTCTGGGAGAAATCCTCGACCATCTGGAATTTTTGTGTGTAAAATCCCTGGTCAGGGCACAGGCAACTTCGCTCTGTAAGGTGGCACTTTTGCACAGGAAGAAAAAGTCAGGACCCAACTTGGCAGATGTCATTTTGGAGGGCACGTTTGGCACTCCAATGGCAGCCAGGTTTGGAGAAAGGGGCAGCTTTGGTCTGGGAGAAATCCTCGACCATCTGGAATTTTTGTGTGTGAAATCCCCGGTCAGGCCACAGGCAAGTTGGCTCTGTAAGGTGGCAATTTGCACAGGAAGGAAAAGTCCAGCGCCCACTTGGCAGATGTCATTTTGGAGGGCACGTTTGGCACTCCAATGGCAGCCAGGTTTGGAGAAAGGGGCAGCTTTGGTCTGGGAGAAATCCTCGACCATCTGGAATTTTTGTGTCTAAAATCCCCGGTCAGGTCACAGGCAAGTTGGCTCTGTAAGGTGGCAATTTGCACAGGAAGACAACGTCCAGAGCCCACTTGGCAGATGTCATTTTGGAGGGCACGTTTGGCACTCAAATGGCAGCCAGGTTTGGAGAAAGGGGCAGCTTTGGTCTGGGAGAAATCCTCGACCATCTGGAATTTTTGTGTGTAAAATCCCCGGTCAGGCCACAGGCAAGTTGGCTCTGTACGGTGGCAATTTGTGCACAGGAAGGAAAAGTCCAGCGCCCACTTGGCAGATGTCATTTTGGAGGGCACGTTTGGCACTCCAATGGCAGCCAGGTTTGGAGAAAGGGGCAGCTTTGGTCTGGGAGAAATCCTCGACCATCTGGAATTTTTGTGTGTAAAATCCCCGGTCAGGTCACAGGCAAGTTGGTTCTGTAAGGTGGTAATTTGCACAGGAAGGAAAAGTCCGGCGCCCACTTGGCAGATGTCATTTTGGAGGGCACGTTTGGCACTCAAATGGCAGCCAGGTTTGGAGAAAGGGGCAGCTTTGGTCTGGGAGAAATCCTCGACCATCTGGAATTTTTGTGTGTAAAATCCCTGGTCAGGCCACAGGCAAGTTGGCTCTGTAAGGTGGCACTTTTGCACAGGAACACAAAGTCAAGATCCAACTTGGCAGATGTCATTTTGGAGGGCACGTTTGGCACTCCAATGGCAGCCAGGTTTGGAGAAAGGGGCAGCTTTGGTCTGGGAGAAATCCTCGACCATCTGAAATTTTTGTGTGTAAAATCCCTGGTCACGCCACAGAAAAGTTGGCTCTGTAAGGTGGCACATTTGCACAGGAATAAAAAGTCCTGAGCCCACGTGGCAGATGTCATTTTGGAGGGCACGTTTGGCACTCAAATGGCAGCCAGGTTTGGAGAAAGGGGCATCTTTGGTGTGGGAGAAATCCTTGACCATCTGGAATTTTTATGTGTAAAATCCCTGGTCAGGCCACAGGCAAGTTGTCTCTGTAAGGTGGCACTTTTGCACAGGAAGACAAAGTCAAGACCCAACTTGACAGATGTCATTTTGGAGGGCACGTTTGGCACTCAAATGGCAGCCAGGTGTGGAGAAAGAGGCAGCTTTGGTCTGGGAGAAATCCTCGACCATCTGGAATTTTTGTGTGTGAAATCCCTGGTCAGGTCACAGGCAAGTTGGCTCTGTAACGTGGCAATTTGCACAGGAAGGAAAAGTCCAGCGCCCACTTGGCAGATGTCATTTTGGAGGGCACGTTTGGCACTCCAATGGCAGCCAGGTTTGGAGAAAGGGGCAGCTTTGGTCTGGGAGAAATCCTCGACCATCTGGAATTTTTGTGTATAATATCCCGGTCAGGCCACAGGCAAGTTGGCTCTGTAAGGTGGCACTTTTGCACAGGAAGAAAAAGTAAAGACCCAACTTGGCAGATGTCATTTTGGAGGGCACGTTTGGCACTCAAATGGCAGCCAGGTTTGGAGAACGGGGCAGCTTTGGTCTGGGAGAAATCCTCGACCATCTGGAATTTTTGTGTGTAAAATCCCCGGTCAGGCCACAGGCAAGTTGGCTCTGTAAGGTGGCAGTTTTGGACAGGAAGACAAAGTCCAGAGCCCACTTGGCAGATGTCATTTTGGAGGGCACGTTTGGCACTCAAATGGCAGCCAGGTGTGGAGAAAGAGGCAGCTTTGGTCTGGGAGAAATCCTCGACCATCTGGAATTTTTGTTTGTGAAATCCCTGGTCAGGTCACAGGCAAGTTGGCTCTGTAAGGTGGCAATTTGCACAGGAAGGAAAAGTCCAGAGCCCACTTGGCAGATGTCATTTTGGAGGGCACGTTTGGCACTCAAATGGCAGCCAGGTTTGGAGAAAGGGGCAGCTTTGGTCTGGGAGAAATCCTCGACCATCTGGAATTTTTGTGTATAATATCCCAGTCAGGCCACAGGCAAGTTGGCTCTGTAAGGTGGCACTTTTGCACAGGAAGAAAAAGTAAAGACCCAACTTGGCAGATGTCATTTTGGAGGGCACGTTTGGCACTCCAATGGCAGCCAGGTTTGGAGAAAGAGGCAGCTTTGGTCTGGGAGAAATCCTCGACCATCTGGAATTTTTGTGTGTAAAATCCCCGGTCAGGTCACAGGCACGTTGGCTCTATAAGGTGGCAATTTTCACAGGAAGGAAAAGTCCAGCGCCCACTTGGCAGATGTCATTTTGGAGGGCACGTTTGGCACTCAAATGGCAGCCAGGTTTGGAGAACGGGGCAGCTTTGGTCTGGGAGAAATCCTCGACCATCTGGAATTTTTGAGTGTAAAATCCCTGGTCAGGCCACAGGCAAATTGGCTGTGTATGGTGGCACTTTTTCAGAGGAACACAAAGTCAAGACCCAACTTGGCAGATGTCATTTTGGAGGGCACGTTTGGCACTCCAATGGCAGCCAGGTGTGGAGAAAGGGGCAGCTTTGGTCTGGGAGAAATCCTCGACCATCTGGAATTTTTGTGTGTAAAATCCCTGGTCAGGGCACAGGCAAGTTCGCTCTGTAAGGTGGCACTTTTGCACAGGGAGACAAAGTCAAGACCCAACTTGCCAGATATCATTTTGGAGGGCACGTTTGGCACTCCAATGGCAGCCAGGTTTGGAGAAAGGGGCAGCTTTGGTCTGGGAGAAATCCTCGACCATCTGGAATTTTTGTGTGTGAAATCCCTGGTCAGGTCACAGGCAAGTTCGCTCTGTAAGGTGGCAATTTTCACAGGAAGGAAAAGTCCAGCGCCCACTTGGCAGATGTCATTTTGGAGGGCACGTTTGGCACTCCAATGGCAGCCAGGTTTGGAGAAAGGGGCAGCTTTGGTCTGGGAGAAATCCTCGACCATCTGGAATTTTTTTGTTTGAAATCCCTGGTCAGGCCACAGCCAAGTAGGCTCTGTAAGGTGGCACTTTTGCACAGGAACAAAAAGTCAAGACCCAACTTGGCAGATGTCATTTTGGAGGGCACGTTTGGCACTCAAATGGCAGCCAGGTTTGGAGAAAGGGGCAGCTTTGGTCTGGGAGAAATCCTCGACCATCTGGAATTTTTGTGTGTAAAATCCCTGGTCAGGCCACAGGCCAGTTGGCTCTGTGAGGTGGCACTTTTGCACAGGGAGAAAAAGTCCAGAGCCCACTTGCCAGATGTCATTTTGGAGGGCACGTTTGGCACTCAAATGGCAGCCAGGTTTGGAGAAAGGGGCGGCTTTGGTCTGGGAGAAATCCTCGACCATCTGGAATTTTTGTGTATAATATCCCGGTCAGGCCACAGGCAAGTTGGCTCTGTAAGGTGGCACTTTTGCACAGGAAGAAAAAGTCCAGCGCCCACTTGGCAGATGTCATTTTGGAGGGCACGTTTGGCACTCAAATGGCAGCCAGGTTTGGAGAAAGGGGCAGCTTTGGTCTGCAGAAGTCCTCGACCATCTTAAATTTTTGTGTGTAAAATCCCTGGTCACGCCACAGACAAGTTGGCTCTGTAAGGTGGCACATTTGCCCAGGAATAAAAAGTCCTGAGCCCACGTGGCAGATGTCATTTTGGAGGGCACGTTTGGCACTCAAATGGCAGCCAGGTTTGGAGAAAGGGGCATCTTTGGTGTGGGAGAAATCCTTGACCATCTGGAATTTTTATGTGTAAAATCCCTGGTCAGGTCACAGGCAAGTTGGCTCTGTAAGGTGGCAATTTGCACAGGAAGGAAAAGTCCAGAGCCCACTTGGCAGATGTCATTTTGGAGGGCACGTTTGGCGCTCCAATGGCAGCCAGGTTTGGTGGAACGGGCAGCTTTGGTCTGGGAGAAATCCTTGACCATCTGGAATTTTTGTGTCTAAAATCCCCGGTCAGGCCACAGGCAAGTTGGCTCTGTAAGGTGGCTCTTTTGCGCAGGAAGAAAAAATCAAGACCCAACTTGCCAGATGTCATTTTGGAGGGCACGTTTGGCACTCAAATGGCAGCCAGGTTTGGAGAAAGGGGCGGCTTTGGTCTGGGAGAAATCCTCGACCATCTGGAATTTTTGTGTATAATATCCCGGTCAGGCCACAGGCAAGTTGTCTCTGTAAGGTGGCAATTTGCACAGGAAGGAAAAGTCCAGCGCCCACTTGGCAGATGTCATTTTGGAGGGCACGTTTGGCACTCAAATGGCAGCCAGGTTTGGAGAAAGGGGCAGCTTTGGTCTGGGAGAAATCCTCGACCATCTGGAATTTTTGTGTATAATATCCCGGTCAGGCCACAGGCAAGTTGTCTCTGTAAGGTGGCACTTTTGCACAGGAAGGAAAAGTCCAGCGCCCACTTGGCAGATGTCATTTTGGAGGGCACGTTTGGCGCTCCAATGGCAGCCAGGTTTGGTGGAACGGGCAGCTTTGGTCTGGGAGAAATCCTTGACCATCTGGAATTTTTGTGTCTAAAATCCCCGGTCAGGCCACAGGCAAGTTGGCTCTGTAAGGTGGCTCTTTTGCGCAGGAAGACAAAGTCAAGACCCAACTTGCCAGATGTCATTTTGGAGAGCACATTGGGCACTCCAATGGCAGCCAGGTTTGGAGAAAGAGGCATCATTGGTCTGGGAGAAATCCTCGACCATCTGGAATTTTTGTGTGTAAAATCCCCGGTCAGGCCACAGGCAAATTGGCTCTGTACGGTGGCAATTTGTGCACAGGAAGGAAAAGTCCAGCGCCCACTTGGCAGATGTCATTTTGGAGGGCACGTTTGGCACTCAAATGGCAGCCAGGTTTGGAGAAAGGGGCAGCTTTGGTCAGGGAGAAATCCTCGACCATCTGGAATTTTTGTGTGTAAAATCCCCGGTCAGGTCACAGGCAAGTTGGTTCTGTAAGGTGGTAATTTGCACAGGAAGGAAAAGTCCGGCGCCCACTTGGCAGATGTCATTTTGGAGGGCACGTTTGGCACTCCAATGGCAGCCAGGTTTGGAGAAAGGGGCAGCTTTGGTCTGGGAGAAATCCTCGACCATCTGAAATTTTTGTGTGTAAAATCCCTGGTCACGCCACAGACAAGTTGGCTCTGTAAGGTGGCACATTTGCACAGGAATAAAAAGTCCTGAGCCCACGTGGCAGATGTCATTTTGGAGGGCACGTTTGGCACTCAAATGGCAGCCAGGTTTGGAGAAAGGGGCATCTTTGGTGTGGGAGAAATCCTTGACCATCTGGAATTTTTATGTGTAAAATCCCTGGTCAGGCCACAGGCAAGTTGTCTCTGTAAGGTGGCACTTTTGCTCAGGAAGACAAAGTCAAGACCCAACTTGACAGATGTCATTTTGGAGGGCACGTTTGGCACTCAAATGGCAGCCAGGTGTGGAGAAAGAGGCAGCTTTGGTCTGGGAGAAATCCTCGACCATCTGGAATTTTTGTGTGTGAAATCCCTGGTCAGGTCACAGGCAAGTTGGCTCTGTAACGTGGCAATTTGCACAGGAAGGAAAAGTCCAGCGCCCACTTGGCAGATGTCATTTTGGAGGGCACGTTTGGCACTCCAATGGCAGCCAGGTTTGGAGAAAGGGGCAGCTTTGGTCTGGGAGAAATCCTCGACCATCTGGAATTTTTGTGTATAATATCCCGGTCAGGCCACAGGCAAGTTGGCTCTGTAAGGTGGCACTTTTGCACAGGAAGAAAAAGTAAAGACCCAACTTGGCAGATGTCATTTTGGAGGGCACGTTTGGCACTCAAATGGCAGCCAGGTTTGGAGAAAGGGGCAGCTTTGGTCTGGGAGAAATCCTCGACCATCTGGAATTTTTGTGTGTAAAATCCCTGGTCAGGCCACAGGCCAGTTGGCTCTGTGAGGTGGCACTTTTGCACAGGGAGAAAAAGTCCAGAGCCCACTTGCCAGATGTCATTTTGGAGGGCACGTTTGGCACTCAAATGGCAGCCAGGTTTGGAGAAAGGGGCGGCTTTGGTCTGGGAGAAATCCTCGACCATCTGGAATTTTTGTGTATAATATCCCGGTCAGGCCACAGGCAAGTTGGCTCTGTAAGGTGGCACTTTTGCCCAGGAATAAAAAGTCCTGAGCCCACGTGGCAGATGTCATTTTGGAGGGCACGTTTGGCACTCAAATGGCAGCCAGGTTTGGAGAAAGGGGCATCTTTGGTGTGGGAGAAATCCTTGACCATCTGGAATTTTTATGTGTAAAATCCCTGGTCAGGTCACAGGCAAGTTGGCTCTGTAAGGTGGCAATTTGCACAGGAAGGAAAAGTCCAGAGCCCACTTGGCAGATGTCATTTTGGAGGGCACGTTTGGCGCTCCAATGGCAGCCAGGTTTGGTGGAACGGGCAGCTTTGGTCTGGGAGAAATCCTTGACCATCTGGAATTTTTGTGTCTAAAATCCCCGGTCAGGCCACAGGCAAGTTGGCTCTGTAAGGTGGCACTTTTGCACAGGAAGACAAAGTCAAGACCCAACTTGCCAGATATCATTTTGGAGGGCACGTTTGGCACTCCAATGGCAGCCAGGTTTGGAGAAAGGGGCAGCTTTGGTCTGGGAGAAATCCTCGACCATCTGGAATTTTTGTGTGTGAAATCCCTGGTCAGGTCACAGGCAAGTTGGCTCTGTAAGGTGGCAATTTTCACAGGAAGGAAAAGTCCAGCGCCCACTTGGCAGATGTCATTTTGGAGGGCACGTTTGGCACTCCAATGGCAGCCAGGTTTGGAGAAAGGGGCAGCTTTGGTCTGGGAGAAATCCTCGACCATCTGGAATTTTTTTGTTTGAAATCCCTGGTCAGGCCACAGCCAAGTAGGCTCTGTAAGGTGGCACTTTTGCACAGGAACAAAAAGTCAAGACCCAACTTGGCAGATGTCATTTTGGAGGGCACGTTTGGCACTCAAATGGCAGCCAGGTTTGGAGAAAGGGGCAGCTTTGGTCTGGGAGAAATCCTCGACCATCTGGAATTTTTGTGTGTAAAATCCCTGGTCAGGCCACAGGCCAGTTGGCTCTGTGAGGTGGCACTTTTGCACAGGGAGAAAAAGTCCAGAGCCCACTTGCCAGATGTCATTTTGGAGGGCACGTTTGGCACTCAAATGGCAGCCAGGTTTGGAGAAAGGGGCGGCTTTGGTCTGGGAGAAATCCTCGACCATCTGGAATTTTTGTGTATAATATCCCGGTCAGGCCACAGGCAAGTTGGCTCTGTAAGGTGGCACTTTTGCACAGGAAGAAAAAGTCCAGCGCCCACTTGGCAGATGTCATTTTGGAGGGCACGTTTGGCACTCAAATGGCAGCCAGGTTTGGAGAAAGGGGCAGCTTTGGTCTGCAGAAGTCCTCGACCATCTTAAATTTTTGTGTGTAAAATCCCTGGTCACGCCACAGACAAGTTGGCTCTGTAAGGTGGCACATTTGCCCAGGAATAAAAAGTCCTGAGCCCACGTGGCAGATGTCATTTTGGAGGGCACGTTTGGCACTCAAATGGCAGCCAGGTTTGGAGAAAGGGGCATCTTTGGTGTGGGAGAAATCCTTGACCATCTGGAATTTTTATGTGTAAAATCCCTGGTCAGGTCACAGGCAAGTTGGCTCTGTAAGGTGGCAATTTGCACAGGAAGGAAAAGTCCAGAGCCCACTTGGCAGATGTCATTTTGGAGGGCACGTTTGGCGCTCCAATGGCAGCCAGGTTTGGTGGAACGGGCAGCTTTGGTCTGGGAGAAATCCTTGACCATCTGGAATTTTTGTGTCTAAAATCCCCGGTCAGGCCACAGGCAAGTTGGCTCTGTAAGGTGGCTCTTTTGCGCAGGAAGAAAAAATCAAGACCCAACTTGCCAGATGTCATTTTGGAGGGCACGTTTGGCACTCAAATGGCAGCCAGGTTTGGAGAAAGGGGCGGCTTTGGTCTGGGAGAAATCCTCGACCATCTGGAATTTTTGTGTATAATATCCCGGTCAGGCCACAGGCAAGTTGTCTCTGTAAGGTGGCAATTTGCACAGGAAGGAAAAGTCCAGCGCCCACTTGGCAGATGTCATTTTGGAGGGCACGTTTGGCACTCAAATGGCAGCCAGGTTTGGAGAACGGGGCAGCTTTGGTCTGGGAGAAATCCTCGACCATCTGGAATTTTTGTGTGTAAAATCCCCGGTCAGGCCACAGGCAAGTTGGCTCTGTTAGGTGGCAGTTTTGGACAGGAAGACAAAGTCCAGAGCCCACTTGGCAGATGTCATTTTGGAGGGCACGTTTGGCACTCAAATGGCAGCCAGGTGTGGAGAAAGAGGCAGCTTTGGTCTGGGAGAAATCCTCGACCATCTGGAATTTTTGTTTGTGAAATCCCTGGTCAGGTCACAGGCAAGTTGGCTCTGTAAGGTGGCAATTTGCACAGGAAGGAAAAGTCCAGAGCCCACTTGGCAGATGTCATTTTGGAGGGCACGTTTGGCACTCAAATGGCAGCCAGGTTTGGAGAAAGGGGCAGCTTTGGTCTGGGAGAAATCCTCGACCATCTGGAATTTTTGTGTATAATATCCCGGTCAGGCCACAGGCAAGTTGGCTCTGTAAGGTGGCACTTTTGCACAGGAAGAAAAAGTAAAGACCCAACTTGGCAGATGTCATTTTGGAGGGCACGTTTGGCACTCCAATGGCAGCCAGGTTTGGAGAAAGAGGCAGCTTTGGTCTGGGAGAAATCCTCGACCATCTGGAATTTTTGTGTGTAAAATCCCCGGTCAGGTCACAGGCACGTTGGCTCTATAAGGTGGCAATTTTCACAGGAAGGAAAAGTCCAGCGCCCACTTGGCAGATGTCATTTTGGAGGGCACGTTTGGCACTCAAATGGCAGCCAGGTTTGGAGAACGGGGCAGCTTTGGTCTGGGAGAAATCCTCGACCATCTGGAATTTTTGAGTGTAAAATCCCTGGTCAGGCCACAGGCAAATTGGCTGTGTATTGTGGCACTTTTTCAGAGGAACACAAAGTCAAGACCCAACTTGGCAGATGTCATTTTGGAGGGCACGTTTGGCACTCCAATGGCAGCCAGGTTTGGAGAAAGGGGCAGCTTTGGTCTGGGAGAAATCCTCGACCATCTGGAATTTTTGTGTGTAAAATCCCTGGTCAGGGCACAGGCAAGTTCGCTCTGTAAGGTGGCACTTTTGCACAGGAAGACAAAGTCAAGACCCAACTTGCCAGATATCATTTTGGAGGGCACGTTTGGCACTCCAATGGCAGCCAGGTTTGGAGAAAGGGGCAGCTTTGGTCTGGGAGAAATCCTCGACCATCTGGAATTTTTGTGTGTGAAATCCCTGGTCAGGTCACAGGCAAGTTGGCTCTGTAAGGTGGCAATTTTCACAGGAAGGAAAAGTCCAGCGCCCACTTGGCAGATGTCATTTTGGAGGGCACGTTTGGCACTCCAATGGCAGCCAGGTTTGGAGAAAGGGGCAGCTTTGGTCTGGGAGAAATCCTCGACCATCTGGAATTTTTTTGTTTGAAATCCCTGGTCAGGCCACAGCCAAGTAGGCTCTGTAAGGTGGCACTTTTGCAGAGGAAGACAAAGTCCAGAGCCCACTTGCCAGATGTCATTTTGGAGGGCACGTTTGGCACTCCAATGGCAGCCAGGTTTGGAGAAAGGGGCAGCTTTGGTCTGGGAGAAATCCTCGACCATCTGGAATTTTTGTGTGTAAAATCCCCGGTCAGGCCACAGGCAAGTTGGCTCTGTAAGGTGGCACTTTTGCACAGGAAGAAAAAGTCCAGCGCCCACTTGGCAGATGTCATTTTGGAGGGCACGTTTGGCACTCAAATGGCAGCCAGGTTTGGAGAAAGGGGCAGCTTTGGTCTGCAGAAGTCCTCGACCATCTTAAATTTTTGTGTGTAAAATCCCTGGTCACGCCACAGACAAGTTGGCTCTGTAAGGTGGCACATTTGCCCAGGAATAAAAAGTCCTGAGCCCACGTGGCAGATGTCATTTTGGAGGGCACGTTTGGCACTCAAATGGCAGCCAGGTTTGGAGAAAGGGGCATCTTTGGTGTGGGAGAAATCCTTGACCATCTGGAATTTTTATGTGTAAAATCCCTGGTCAGGTCACAGGCAAGTTGGCTCTGTAAGGTGGCAATTTGCACAGGAAGGAAAAGTCCAGAGCCCACTTGGCAGATGTCATTTTGGAGGGCACGTTTGGCGCTCCAATGGCAGCCAGGTTTGGTGGAACGGGCAGCTTTGGTCTGGGAGAAATCCTTGACCATCTGGAATTTTTGTGTCTAAAATCCCCGGTCAGGCCACAGGCAAGTTGGCTCTGTAAGGTGGCTCTTTTGCGCAGGAAGAAAAAATCAAGACCCAACTTGCCAGATGTCATTTTGGAGGGCACGTTTGGCACTCAAATGGCAGCCAGGTTTGGAGAAAGGGGCGGCTTTGGTCTGGGAGAAATCCTCGACCATCTGGAATTTTTGTGTATAATATCCCGGTCAGGCCACAGGCAAGTTGTCTCTGTAAGGTGGCAATTTGCACAGGAAGGAAAAGTCCAGCGCCCACTTGGCAGATGTCATTTTGGAGGGCACGTTTGGCACTCAAATGGCAGCCAGGTTTGGAGAACGGGGCAGCTTTGGTCTGGGAGAAATCCTCGACCATCTGGAATTTTTGTGTGTAAAATCCCCGGTCAGGCCACAGGCAAGTTGGCTCTGTTAGGTGGCAGTTTTGGACAGGAAGACAAAGTCCAGAGCCCACTTGGCAGATGTCATTTTGGAGGGCACGTTTGGCACTCAAATGGCAGCCAGGTGTGGAGAAAGAGGCAGCTTTGGTCTGGGAGAAATCCTCGACCATCTGGAATTTTTGTTTGTGAAATCCCTGGTCAGGTCACAGGCAAGTTGGCTCTGTAAGGTGGCAATTTGCACAGGAAGGAAAAGTCCAGAGCCCACTTGGCAGATGTCATTTTGGAGGGCACGTTTGGCACTCAAATGGCAGCCAGGTTTGGAGAAAGGGGCAGCTTTGGTCTGGGAGAAATCCTCGACCATCTGGAATTTTTGTGTATAATATCCCGGTCAGGCCACAGGCAAGTTGGCTCTGTAAGGTGGCACTTTTGCACAGGAAGAAAAAGTAAAGACCCAACTTGGCAGATGTCATTTTGGAGGGCACGTTTGGCACTCCAATGGCAGCCAGGTTTGGAGAAAGAGGCAGCTTTGGTCTGGGAGAAATCCTCGACCATCTGGAATTTTTGTGTGTAAAATCCCCGGTCAGGTCACAGGCACGTTGGCTCTATAAGGTGGCAATTTTCACAGGAAGGAAAAGTCCAGCGCCCACTTGGCAGATGTCATTTTGGAGGGCACGTTTGGCACTCAAATGGCAGCCAGGTTTGGAGAACGGGGCAGCTTTGGTCTGGGAGAAATCCTCGACCATCTGGAATTTTTGAGTGTAAAATCCCTGGTCAGGCCACAGGCAAATTGGCTGTGTATTGTGGCACTTTTTCAGAGGAACACAAAGTCAAGACCCAACTTGGCAGATGTCATTTTGGAGGGCACGTTTGGCACTCCAATGGCAGCCAGGTGTGGAGAAAGGGGCAGCTTTGGTCTGGGAGAAATCCTCGACCATCTGGAATTTTTGTGTGTAAAATCCCTGGTCAGGGCACAGGCAAGTTCGCTCTGTAAGGTGGCACTTTTGCACAGGAAGACAAAGTCAAGACCCAACTTGCCAGATATCATTTTGGAGGGCACGTTTGGCACTCCAATGGCAGCCAGGTTTGGAGAAAGGGGCAGCTTTGGTCTGGGAGAAATCCTCGACCATCTGGAATTTTTGTGTGTGAAATCCCTGGTCAGGTCACAGGCAAGTTGGCTCTGTAAGGTGGCAATTTTCACAGGAAGGAAAAGTCCAGCGCCCACTTGGCAGATGTCATTTTGGAGGGCACGTTTGGCACTCCAATGGCAGCCAGGTTTGGAGAAAGGGGCAGCTTTGGTCTGGGAGAAATCCTCGACCATCTGGAATTTTTTTGTTTGAAATCCCTGGTCAGGCCACAGCCAAGTAGGCTCTGTAAGGTGGCACTTTTGCAGAGGAAGACAAAGTCCAGAGCCCACTTGCCAGATGTCATTTTGGAGGGCACGTTTGGCACTCCAATGGCAGCCAGGTTTGGAGAAAGGGGCAGCTTTGGTCTGGGAGAAATCCTCGACCATCTGGAATTTTTGTGTGTAAAATCCCCGGTCAGGCCACAGGCAAGTTGGCTCTGTAAGGTGGCAATTTTCACAGGAAGCAGAAGTCCAGCGCCCACTTGGCAGGTGTCATTTTGGAGGGCACGTTTGGTACTCAAATGGCAGCCAGGTGTGGCGAAAGAGGCATCTTTGGTCTGGGAGAAATCCTCGACCATCTGGAATTTTTGTGTGTAAAATCCCTGGTCAGGCCACAGGCAAGTTGGCTCTGTTAGGTGGCACTTTAGCGCATGAAGACAAAATCAAGACCCAACTTGGAAGATGTCATTTTGGAGAGCACGTTTGGCACTCCAATGGCAGCCAGGTTTGGAGAAAGGGGCATCTTTGGTCTGGGAGAAATCCTCGACCATCTGGAATTTTTGTGTGTAAAATCCCTGGTCAGGCCACAGGCAAGTTGGCTCTGTAAGGTGGCACTTTTGCACAGGAAGACAAAGTCCAGAGCCCACTTGGCAGATGTCATTTTGGAGGGCACGTTTGGCACTCAAATGGCAGCCAGGTTTGGAGAAAGGGGCAGCTTTGGTCTGGGAGAAATCCTCGACCATCTGGAATTTTTGTGTGTAAAATCCCCTGTCAGGCCACAGGCAAGTTGGCTCTGTAAGGTGGCAATTTTCACAGGAAGGAAAAGTCCAGCGCCCACTTGGCAGATGCCATTTTGGAGGGCACGTTTGGCACTCAAATGGCAGCCAGGTTTGGAGAACGGGGCAGCTTTGGTCTGGGAGAAATCCTCGACCATCTGGAATTTTTGTGTGTAAAATCCCCGGTCAGGCCACAGGCAAGTTGGCTCTGTAAGGTGGCAATTTTCACAGGAAGGAAAAGTCCAGCGCCCACTTGGCAGATGTCATTTTGGAGGGCACGTTTGGCACTCAAATGGCAGCCAGGTTTGGAGAACGGGGCAGCTTTGGTCTGGGAGAAATCCTCGACCATCTGGAATTTTTGTGTGTAAAATCCCTGGTCAGGTCACAGGCAAGTTGGCTCTGTAAGGTGGCAATTTGCACAGGAAGAGAACGTCCAGAGCCCACTTGGCAGATGTCATTTTGGAGGGCACGTTTGGCACTCAAATGGCAGCCAGGTTTGGAGAAAGGGGCAGCTTTGGTCTGGGAGAAATCCTCGACCATCTGGAATTTTTGTGTGTGAAATCCCCAGTCAGGCCACAGGCAAGTTGGCTCTGTAAGGTGGCAATTTGCACAGGAAGACAAAGTCCAGAGCCCACTTGGCAGATGTCATTTTGGAGGGCACGTTTGGCACTCAAATGGCAGCCAGGTTTGGAGAAAGGGGCAGCTTTGGTCTGGGAGAAATCCTCGACCATCTGGAATTTTTGTGTGTAAAATCCCCGGTCAGGGCACAGGCAAGTTGGCTCTGTAAGGTGGCAATTTGCACAGGAAGGAAAAGTCCAGCGCCCACTTGGCAGATGTCATTTTGGAGGGCACGTTTGGCACTCAAATGGCAGCCAGGTTTGGAGAAAGGGGCAGCTTTGGTCTGGGAGAAATCCTCGACCATCTGGAATTTTTGTGTATAATATCCCGGTCAGGCCACAGGCAAGTTGGCTCTGTAAGGTGGCACTTTTGCACAGGAAGAAAAAGTAAAGACCCAACTCGGCAGATGTCATTTTGGAGGGCACGTTTGGCACTCAAATGGCAGCCAGGTTTGGAGAAAGAGGCAGCTTTGGTCTGGGAGAAATCCTCGACCATCTGGAATTTTTGTGTGTAAAATCCCCGGTCAGGTCACAGGCACGTTGGCTCTATAAGGTGGCAATTTTCACAGGAAGGAAAAGTCCAGAGCCCACTTGGCAGATGTCATTTTGGAGGGCACGTTTGGCACTCAAATGGCAGCCAGGTTTGGAGAACGGGGCAGCTTTGGTCTGGGAGAAATCCTCGACCATCTGGAATTTTTGAGTGTAAAATCCCTGGTCAGGCCACAGGCAAATTGGCTGTGTATGGTGGCACTTTTTCAGAGGAACACAAAGTCAAGACCCAACTTGGCAGATGTCATTTTGGAGGGCACGTTTGGCACTCCAATGGCAGCCAGGTGTGGAGAAAGGGGCAGCTTTGGTCTGGGAGAAATCCTCGACCATCTGGAATTTTTGTGTGTAAAATCCCTGGTCAGGGCACAGGCAAGTTCGCTCTGTAAGGTGGCACTTTTGCACAGGAAGACAAAGTCAAGACCCAACTTGCCAGATATCATTTTGGAGGGCACGTTTGGCACTCCAATGGCAGCCAGGTTTGGAGAAAGGGGCAGCTTTGGTCTGGGAGAAATCCTCGACCATCTGGAATTTTTGTGTGTGAAATCCCTGGTCAGGTCACAGGCAAGTTGGCTCTGTAAGGTGGCAATTTGCACAGGAAGGAAAAGTCCAGCGCCCACTTGGCAGATGTCATTTTGGAGGGCACGTTTGGCACTCCAATGGCAGCCAGGTTTGGAGAAAGGGGCAGCTTTGGTCTGGGAGAAATCCTCGACCATCTGGAATTTTTTTGTTTGAAATCCCTGGTCAGGCCACAGCCAAGTAGGCTCTGTAAGGTGGCACTTTTGCAGAGGAAGACAAAGTCCAGAGCCCACTTGCCAGATGTCGTTTTGGAGGGCACGTTTGGCACTCAAATGGCAGCCAGGTTTGGAGAAAGGGGCAGCTTTGGTCTGGGAGAAATCCTCGACCATCTGGAATTTTTGTGTGTAAAATCCCTGGTCAGGCCACAGGCAAGTTGGCTCTGTAAGGTGGCAATTTTCACAGGAAGCAGAAGTCCAGCGCCCACTTGGCAGGTGTCATTTTGGAGGGCACGTTTGGTACTCAAATGGCAGCCAGGTGTGGCGAAAGAGGCATCTTTGGTCTGGGAGAAATCCTCGACCATCTGGAATTTTTGTGTGTAAAATCCCTGGTCAGGCCACAGGCAAGTTGGCTCTGTTAGGTGGCACTTTAGCGCATGAAGACAAAATCAAGACCCAACTTGGAAGATGTCATTTTGGAGAGCACGTTTGGCACTCCAATGGCAGCCAGGTTTGGAGAAAGGGGCATCTTTGGTCTGGGAGAAATCCTCGACCATCTGGAATTTTTGTGTGTCAAATCCCTGCTCAGGCCACAGGCAAGTTGGCTCTGTAAGGTGGCACTTTTGCACAGGAAGACAAAGTCCAGAGCCCACTTGGCAGATGTCATTTTGGAGGGCACGTTTGGCACTCAAATGGCAGCCAGGTTTGGAGAAAGGGGCAGCTTTGGTCTGGGAGAAATCCTCGACCATCTGGAATTTTTGTGTGTAAAATCCCCTGTCAGGCCACAGGCAAGTTGGCTCTGTAAGGTGGCAATTTTCACAGGAAGGAAAAGTCCAGCGCCCACTTGGCAGATGCCATTTTGGAGGGCACGTTTGGCACTCAAATGGCAGCCAGGTTTGGAGAACGGGGCAGCTTTGGTCTGGGAGAAATCCTCGACCATCTGGAATTTTTGTGTGTAAAATCCCCGGTCAGGCCACAGGCAAGTTGGCTCTGTAAGGTGGCCATTTGCACAGGAAGGAAAAGTCCAGCGCCCACTTGGCAGATGTCATTTTGGAGGGCACGTTTGGCACTCCAATGGCAGCCAGGTTTGGAGAAAGGGGCAGCTTTGGTCTGGGAGAAATCCTCGACCATCTGGAATTTTTGTGTGTCAAATCCCTGCTCAGGCCACAGGCAAGTTGGCTCTGTAAGGTGGCACTTTTGCACAGGAAGACAAAGTCCTGAGCCCACTTGGCACATGTCATTTTGGAGGGCACGTTTGGCACTCAAATGGCAGACAGGTGTGGAGAAAGAGGCATCTTTGGTCTGGGAGAAATCCTCGACAATCTGGAATTTTTGTGTGTAAAATCCCTGGTCAGGCCACAGGCAAGTTGGCTCTGTAAGGTGGCACTTTTGCGCAGGAAGAAAAAATCAAGACCCAACTTGCCAGATGTCATTTTGGAGAGCACGTTTGGCACTCCAATGGCAGCGAAGTTTGGAGAAAGGGGCAGCTTTGGCTGGGAGAAATCCTCGACCATCTGGAATTTTTGTGTGTAAAATCCCCGGTCAGGCCACAGGCAAGTTGGCTCTGTAAGGTGGCAATTTTCACAGGAAGGAAAAGTCCAGCGCCCACTTGGCAGATGTCATTTTGGAGGGCACGTTTGGCACTCAAATGGCAGCCAGGTTTGGAGAACGGGGCAGCTTTGGTCTGGGAGAAATCCTCGACCATCTGGAATTTTTGTGTGTAAAATCCCTGGTCAGGTCACAGGCAAGTTGGCTCTGTAAGGTGGCAATTTGCACAGGAAGACAACGTCCAGAGCCCACTTGGCAGATGTCATTTTGGAGGGCACGTTTGGCACTCAAATGGCAGCCAGGTTTGGAGAAAGGGGCAGCTTTGGTCTGGGAGAAATCCTCGACCATCTGGAATTTTTGTGTGTGAAATCCCCAGTCAGGCCACAGGCAAGTTGGCTCTGTAAGGTGGCAATTTGCACAGGAAGACAAAGTCCAGAGCCCACTTGGCAGATGTCATTTTGGAGGGCACGTTTGGCACTCAAATGGCAGCCAGGTTTGGAGAAAGGGGCAGCTTTGGTCTGGGAGAAATCCTCGACCATCTGGAATTTTTGTGTGTAAAATCCCCGGTCAGGCCACAGGCAAGTTGGCTCTGTAAGGTGGCAATTTTCACAGGAAGGAAAAGTCCAGCGCCCACTTGGCAGATGTCATTTTGGAGGGCACGTTTGGCACTCAAATGGCAGCCAGGTTTGGAGAAAGGGGCAGCTTTGGTCTGGGAGAAATCCTCGACCATCTGGAATTTTTGTGTATAATATCCCGGTCAGGCCACAGGCAAGTTGGCTCTGTAAGGTGGCACTTTTGCACAGGAAGGAAAAGTCCAGCGCCCACTTGGCAGATGTCATTTTGGAGGGCACGTTTGGCGCTCCAATGGCAGCCAGGTTTGGTGGAACGGGCAGCTTTGGTCTGGGAGAAATCCTTGACCATCTGGAATTTTTGTGTCTAAAATCCCCGGTCAGGCCACAGGCAAGTTGGCTCTGTAAGGTGGCTCTTTTGCGCAGGAAGACAAAGTCAAGACCCAACTTGCCAGATGTCATTTTGGAGAGCACATTGGGCACTCCAATGGCAGCCAGGTTTGGAGAAAGAGGCATCATTGGTCTGGGAGAAATCCTCGACCATCTGGAATTTTTGTGTGTAAAATCCCCGGTCAGGCCACAGGCAAGTTGGCTCTGTACGGTGGCAATTTGTGCACAGGAAGGAAAAGTCCAGCGCCCACTTGGCAGATGTCATTTTGGAGGGCACGTTTGGCACTCCAATGGCAGCCAGGTTTGGAGAAAGGGGCAGCTTTGGTCAGGGAGAAATCCTCGACCATCTGGAATTTTTGTGTGTAAAATCCCCGGTCAGGTCACAGGCAAGTTGGTTCTGTAAGGTGGTAATTTGCACAGGAAGGAAAAGTCCGGCGCCCACTTGGCAGATGTCATTTTGGAGGGCACGTTTGGCACTCAAATGGCAGCCAGGTTTGGAGAAAGGGGCAGCTTTGGTCTGGGAGAAATCCTCGACCATCTGGAATTTTTGTGTATAATATCCCGGTCAGGCCACAGGCAAGTTGGCTCTGTAAGGTGGCACTTTTGCACAGGAACACAAAATCAAGATCCAACTTGGCAGATGTCATTTTGGAGGGCACGTTTGGCACTCCAATGGCAGCCAGGTTTGGAGAAAGGGGCAGCTTTGGTCTGGGAGAAATCCTCGACCATCTGAAATTTTTGTGTGTAAAATCCCTGGTCACGCCACAGACAAGTTGGCTCTGTAAGGTGGCACATTTGCACAGGAATAAAAAGTCCTGAGCCCACGTGGCAGATGTCATTTTGGAGGGCACGTTTGGCACTCCAATGGCAGCCAGGTTTGGAGAAAGGGGCATCTTTGGTGTGGGAGAAATCCTTGACCATCTGGAATTTTTATGTGTAAAATCCCTGGTCAGGCCACAGGCAAGTTGTCTCTGTAAGGTGGCACTTTTGCACAGGAAGACAAAGTCAAGACCCAACTTGACAGATGTCATTTTGGAGGGCACGTTTGGCACTCAAATGGCAGCCAGGTGTGGAGAAAGAGGCAGCTTTGGTCTGGGAGAAATCCTCGACCATCTGGAATTTTTGTGTGTGAAATCCCTGGTCAGGTCACAGGCAAGTTGGCTCTGTAACGTGGCAATTTGCACAGGAAGGAAAAGTCCAGCGCCCACTTGGCAGATGTCATTTTGGAGGGCACGTTTGGCACTCCAATGGCAGCCAGGTTTGGAGAAAGGGGCAGCTTTGGTCTGGGAGAAATCCTCGACCATCTGGAATTTTTGTGTATAATATCCCGGTCAGGCCACAGGCAAGTTGGCTCTGTAAGGTGGCACTTTTGCACAGGAAGAAAAAGTAAAGACCCAACTTGGCAGATGTCATTTTGGAGGGCACGTTTGGCACTCAAATGGCAGCCAGGTTTGGAGAAAGGGGCAGCTTTGGTCTGGGAGAAATCCTCGACCATCTGGAATTTTTGTGTGTAAAATCCCTGGTCAGGCCACAGGCCAGTTGGCTCTGTGAGGTGGCACTTTTGCACAGGGAGAAAAAGTCCAGAGCCCACTTGCCAGATGTCATTTTGGAGGGCACGTTTGGCACTCAAATGGCAGCCAGGTTTGGAGAAAGGGGCGGCTTTGGTCTGGGAGAAATCCTCGACCATCTGGAATTTTTGTGTATAATATCCCGGTCAGGCCACAGGCAAGTTGGCTCTGTAAGGTGGCAATTTTCACAGGAAGGAAAAGTCCAGCGCCCACTTGGCAGATGTCATTTTGGAGGGCACGTTTGGCACTCCAATGGCAGCCAGGTGTGGAGAAAGGGGCAGCTTTGGTCTGGGAGAAATCCTCGACCATCTGGAATTTTTGTGTGTAAAATCCCTGGTCAGGGCACAGGCAACTTCGCTCTGTAAGGTGGCACTTTTGCACAGGAAGAAAAAGTCAGGACCCAACTTGCCAGATGTCATTTTGGAGGGCACGTTTGGCACTCCAATGGCAGCCAGGTTTGGAGAAAGGGGCAGCTTTGGTCTGGGAGAAATCCTCGACCATCTGGAATTTTTGTGTGTGAAATCCCCGGTCAGGCCACAGGCAAGTTGGCTCTGTAAGGTGGCAATTTGCACAGGAAGGAAAAGTCCAGCGCCCACTTGGCAGATGTCATTTTGGAGGGCACGTTTGGCACTCCAATGGCAGCCAGGTTTGGAGAAAGGGGCAGCTTTGGTCTGGGAGAAATCCTCGACCATCTGGAATTTTTGTGTGTGAAATCCCCAGTCAGGCCACAGGCAAGTTGGCTCTGTAAGGTGGCAATTTGCACAGGAAGACAAAGTCCAGAGCCCACTTGGCAGATGTCATTTTGGAGGGCACGTTTGGCACTCAAATGGCAGACAGGTTTGGAGAAAGGGGCAGCTTTGCTCTGGGAGAAATCCTCGACCATCTGGAATTTTTGTGTGTAAAATCCCCGGTCAGGGCACAGGCAAGTTGGCTCTGTAAGGTGGCAATTTGCACAGGAAGGAAAAGTCCAGCGCCCACTTGGCAGATGTCATTTTGGAGGGCACGTTTGGCACTCAAATGGCAGCCAGGTTTGGAGAAAGGGGCAGCTTTGGTCTGGGAGAAATCCTCGACCATCTGGAATTTTTGTGTATAATATCCCGGTCAGGCCACAGGCAAGTTGGCTCTGTAAGGTGGCACTTTTGCACAGGAAGGAAAAGTCCAGCGCCCACTTGGCAGATGTCATTTTGGAGGGCACGTTTGGCGCTCCAATGGCAGCCAGGTTTGGTGGAACGGGCAGCTTTGGTCTGGGAGAAATCCTTGACCATCTGGAATTTTTGTGTCTAAAATCCCCGGTCAGGCCACAGGCAAGTTGGCTCTGTAAGGTGGCTCTTTTGCGCAGGAAGACAAAGTCAAGACCCAACTTGCCAGATGTCATTTTGGAGAGCACATTGGGCACTCCAATGGCAGCCAGGTTTGGAGAAAGAGGCATCATTGGTCTGGGAGAAATCCTCGACCATCTGGAATTTTTGTGTGTAAAATCCCCGGTCAGGCCACAGGCAAGTTGGCTCTGTACGGTGGCAATTTGTGCACAGGAAGGAAAAGTCCAGCGCCCACTTGGCAGATGTCATTTTGGAGGGCACGTTTGGCACTCAAATGGCAGCCAGGTTTGGAGAAAGGGGCAGCTTTGGTCAGGGAGAAATCCTCGACCATCTGGAATTTTTGTGTGTGAAATCCCTGGTCAGGTCACAGGCAAGTTGGCTCTGTAAGGTGGCAATTTTCACAGGAAGGAAAAGTCCAGCGCCGACTTGGCAGATGTCATTTTGGAGGGCACGTTTGGCACTCCAATGGCAGCCAGGTTTGGAGAAAGGGGCAGCTTTGGTCTGGGAGAAATCCTCGACCATCTGGAATTTTTTTGTTTGAAATCCCTGGTCAGGCCACAGCCAAGTAGGCTCTGTAAGGTGGCACGTTTGCACAGGAAGAAAAAGTCCAGAGCCCACTTGCCAGATGTCATTTTGGAGGGCACGTTTGGCACTCCAATGGCAGCCAGGTTTGGAGAAAGGGGCAGCTTTGGTCTGGGAGAAATCCTCGACCATCTGGAATTTTTGTGTGTAAAATCCCCGGTCAGGCCACAGGCAAGTTGGCTCTGTAAGGTGGCAATTTTCACAGGAAGCAGAAGTCCAGCGCCCACTTGGCAGGTGTCATTTTGGAGGGCACGTTTGGTACTCAAATGGCAGCCAGGTGTGGCGAAAGAGGCATCTTTGGTCTGGGAGAAATCCTCGACCATCTGGAATTTTTGTGTGTAAAATCCCTGGTCAGGCCACAGGCAAGTTGGCTCTGTTAGGTGGCACTTTAGCGCATGAAGACAAAATCAAGACCCAACTTGGAAGATGTCATTTTGGAGAGCACGTTTGGCACTCCAATGGCAGCCAGGTGTGGCGAAAGGGGCATCTTTGGTCTGGGAGAAATCCTCGACCATCTGGAATTTTTGTGTGTAAAATCCCTGGTCAGGCCACAGGCAAGTTGGCTCTGTAAGGTGGCACTTTTGCACAGGAAGACAAAGTCCAGAGCCCACTTGGCAGATGTCATTTTGGAGGGCACGTTTGGCACTCAAATGGCAGCCAGGTTTGGAGAAAGGGGCAGCTTTGGTCTGGGAGAAATCCTCGACCATCTGGAATTTTTGTGTGTAAAATCCCCTGTCAGGCCACAGGCAAGTTGGCTCTGTAAGGTGGCAATTTTCACAGGAAGGAAAAGTCCAGCGCCCACTTGGCAGATGCCATTTTGGAGGGCACGTTTGGCACTCAAATGGCAGCCAGGTTTGGAGAACGGGGCAGCTTTGGTCTGGGAGAAATCCTCGACCATCTGGAATTTTTGTGTGTAAAATCCCCGGTCAGGCCACAGGCAAGTTGGCTCTGTAAGGTGGCCATTTGCACAGGAAGGAAAAGTCCAGCGCCCACTTGGCAGATGTCATTTTGGAGGGCACGTTTGGCACTCCAATGGCAGCCAGGTTTGGAGAAAGGGGCAGCTTTGGTCTGGGAGAAATCCTCGACCATCTGGAATTTTTGTGTGTGAAATCCCCAGTCAGGCCACAGGCAAGTTGGCTCTGTAAGGTGGCAATTTGCACAGGAAGACAAAGTCCAGAGCCCACTTGGCAGATGTCATTTTGGAGGGCACGTTTGGCACTCAAATGGCAGCCAGGTTTGGAGAAAGGGGCAGCTTTGGTCTGGGAGAAATCCTCGACCATCTGGAATTTTTGTGTGTAAAATCCCCGGTCAGGGCACAGGCAAGTTGGCTCTGTAAGGTGGCAATTTGCACAGGAAGGAAAAGTCCAGCGCCCACTTGGCAGATGTCATTTTGGAGGGCACGTTTGGCACTCAAATGGCAGCCAGGTTTGGAGAAAGGGGCAGCTTTGGTCTGGGAGAAATCCTCGACCATCTGGAATTTTTGTGTGTGAAATCCCCGGTCAGGCCACAGGCAAGTTGGCTCTGTAAGGTGGCACTTTTGCACAGGAAGGAAAAGTCCAGCGCCCACTTGGCAGATGTCATTTTGGAGGGCACGTTTGGCGCTCCAATGGCAGCCAGGTTTGGTGGAACGGGCAGCTTTGGTCTGGGAGAAATCCTTGACCATCTGGAATTTTTGTGTCTAAAATCCCCGGTCAGGCCACAGGCAAGTTGGCTCTGTAAGGTGGCTCTTTTGCGCAGGAAGACAAAGTCAAGACCCAACTTGCCAGATGTCATTTTGGAGAGCACATTGGGCACTCCAATGGCAGCCAGGTTTGGAGAAAGAGGCATCATTGGTCTGGGAGAAATCCTCGACCATCTGGAATTTTTGTGTGTAAAATCCCCGGTCAGGCCACAGGCAAGTTGGCTCTGTACGGTGGCAATTTGTGCACAGGAAGGAAAAGTCCAGCGCCCACTTGGCAGATGTCATTTTGGAGGGCACGTTTGGCACTCAAATGGCAGCCAGGTTTGGAGAAAGGGGCAGCTTTGGTCAGGGAGAAATCCTCGACCATCTGGAATTTTTGTGTGTAAAATCCCCGGTCAGGTCACAGGCAAGTTGGTTCTGTAAGGTGGTAATTTGCACAGGAAGGAAAAGTCCGGCGCCCACTTGGCAGATGTCATTTTGGAGGGCACGTTTGGCACTCCAATGGCAGCCAGGTTTGGAGAAAGGGGCAGCTTTGGTCTGGGAGAAATCCTCGACCATCTGGAATTTTTGTGTGTAAAATCCCTGGTCAGGCCACAGGCAAATTGGCTGTGCATGGTGGAACTTTTGCACAGGAACACAAAGTCAGGACCCAACTTGGCAGATGTCATTTTGGAGGGCACGTTTGGCACTCAAATGGCAGCCAGGTTTGGAGAAAGGGGCAGCTTTGGTCTGGGAGAAATCCTCGACCATCTGGAATTTTTGTGTATAATATCCCGGTCAGGCCACAGGCAAGTTGGCTCTGTAAGGTGGCACTTTTGCACAGTAAGAAAAATTCCAGCGCCCACTTGGCAGATGTCATTTTGGAGGGCACGTTTGGCACTCAAATGGCAGACAGGTTTGGAGAAAGGGGCAGCTTTGCTCTGGGAGAAATCCTCGACCATCTGGAATTTTTGTGTGTAAAATCCCTGGTCAGGCCACAGGCAAGTTGGCTCTGTAAGGTGGCACTTTTGCACAGGAACACAAAATCAAGATCCAACTTGGCAGATGTCATTTTGGAGGGCACGTTTGGCACTCCAATGGCAGCCAGGTTTGGAGAAAGGGGCAGCTTTGGTCTGGGAGAAATCCTCGACCATCTGAAATTTTTGTGTGTAAAATCCCTGGTCACGCCACAGACAAGTTGGCTCTGTAAGGCGGCACATTTGCACAGGAATAAAAAGTCCTGAGCCCACGTGGCAGATGTCATTTTGGAGGGCACGTTTGGCACTCCAATGGCAGCCAGGTTTGGAGAAAGGGGCAGCTTTGGTCTGGGAGAAATCCTTGACCATCTGGAATTTTTATGTGTAAAATCCCTGGTCAGGCCACAGGCAAGTTGTCTCTGTAAGGTGGCACTTTTGCACAGGAAGACAAAGTCAAGACCCAACTTGACAGATGTCATTTTGGAGGGCACGTTTGGCACTCAAATGGCAGCCAGGTGTGGAGAAAGAGGCAGCTTTGGTCTGGGAGAAATCCTCGACCATCTGGAATTTTTGTGTGTGAAATCCCTGGTCAGGTCACAGGCAAGTTGGCTCTGTAACGTGGCAATTTGCACAGGAAGGAAAAGTCCAGCGCCCACTTGGCAGATGTCATTTTGGAGGGCACGTTTGGCACTCCAATGGCAGCCAGGTTTGGAGAAAGGGGCAGCTTTGGTCTGGGAGAAATCCTCGACCATCTGGAATTTTTGTGTATAATATCCCGGTCAGGCCACAGGCAAGTTGGCTCTGTAAGGTGGCACTTTTGCACAGGAAGAAAAAGTAAAGACCCAACTTGGCAGATGTCATTTTGGAGGGCACGTTTGGCACTCAAATGGCAGCCAGGTTTGGAGAAAGGGGCAGCTTTGGTCTGGGAGAAATCCTCGACCATCTGGAATTTTTGTGTGTAAAATCCCTGGTCAGGCCACAGGCCAGTTGGCTCTGTGAGGTGGCACTTTTGCACAGGGAGAAAAAGTCCAGAGCCCACTTGCCAGATGTCATTTTGGAGGGCACGTTTGGCACTCAAATGGCAGCCAGGTTTGGAGAAAGGGGCGGCTTTGGTCTGGGAGAAATCCTCGACCATCTGGAATTTTTGTGTATAATATCCCGGTCAGGCCACAGGCAAGTTGGCTCTGTAAGGTGGCACTTTTGCACAGGAAGAAAAAGTCCTGAGCCCGCGTGGCAGATGTCATTTTGGAGGGCACGTTTGGCACTCAAATGGCAGCCAGGTTTGGAGAAAGAGGCAGATTTGGTCTGGGAGCAATCCTCGACCATCTGGAATTTTTGTGTGTAAAATCCCCGGTCAGGTCACAGGCACGTTGGCTCTATAAGGTGGCAATTTTCACAGGAAGGAAAAGTCCAGCGCCCACTTGGCAGATGTCATTTTGGAGGGCACGTTTGGCACTCCAATGGCAGCCAGGTGTGGAGAAAGGGGCAGCTTTGGTCTGGGAGAAATCCTCGACCATCTGGAATTTTTGTGTGTAAAATCCCTGGTCAGGGCACAGGCAACTTCGCTCTGTAAGGTGGCACTTTTGCACAGGAAGAAAAAGTCAGGACCCAACTTGCCAGATGTCATTTTGGAGGGCACGTTTGGCACTCCAATGGCAGCCAGGTTTGGAGAAAGGGGCAGCTTTGGTCTGGGAGAAATCCTCGACCATCTGGAATTTTTGTGTGTGAAATCCCTGGTCAGGTCACAGGCAAGTTGGCTCTGTAAGGTGGCAATTTGCACAGGAAGACAACGTCCAGAGCCCACTTGGCAGATGTCATTTTGGAGGGCACGTTTGGCACTCAAATGGCAGCCAGGTTTGGAGAAAGGGGCAGCTTTGGTCTGGGAGAAATCCTCGACCATCTGGAATTTTTGTGTGTGAAATCCCCAGTCAGGCCACAGGCAAGTTGGCTCTGTAAGGTGGCAATTTGCACAGGAAGACAAAGTCCAGAGCCCACTTGGCAGATGTCATTTTGGAGGGCACGTTTGGCACTCAAATGGCAGACAGGTTTGGAGAAAGGGGCAGCTTTGCTCTGGGAGAAATCCTCGACCATCTGGAATTTTTGTGTGTAAAATCCCCGGTCAGGGCACAGGCAAGTTGTCTCTGTAAGGTGGCAATTTGCACAGGAAGGAAAAGTCCAGCGCCCACTTGGCAGATGTCATTTTGGAGGGCACGTTTGGCACTCAAATGGCAGCCAGGTTTGGAGAAAGGGGCAGCTTTGGTCTGGGAGAAATCCTCGACCATCTGGAATTTTTGTGTATAATATCCCGGTCAGGCCACAGGCAAGTTGGCTCTGTAAGGTGGCACTTTTGCACAGGAAGGAAAAGTCCAGCGCCCACTTGGCAGATGTCATTTTGGAGGGCACGTTTGGCGCTCCAATGGCAGCCAGGTTTGGTGGAACGGGCAGCTTTGGTCTGGGAGAAATCCTTGACCATCTGGAATTTTTGTGTCTAAAATCCCCGGTCAGGCCACAGGCAAGTTGGCTCTGTAAGGTGGCTCTTTTGCGCAGGAAGACAAAGTCAAGACCCAACTTGCCAGATGTCATTTTGGAGAGCACATTGGGCACTCCAATGGCAGCCAGGTTTGGAGAAAGAGGCATCATTGGTCTGGGAGAAATCCTCGACCATCTGGAATTTTTGTGTGTAAAATCCCCGGTCAGGCCACAGGCAAGTTGGCTCTGTACGGTGGCAATTTGTGCACAGGAAGGAAAAGTCCAGCGCCCACTTGGCAGATGTCATTTTGGAGGGCACGTTTGGCACTCAAATGGCAGCCAGGTTTGGAGAAAGGGGCAGCTTTGGTCAGGGAGAAATCCTCGACCATCTGGAATTTTTGTGTGTAAAATCCCCGGTCAGGTCACAGGCAAGTTGGTTCTGTAAGGTGGTAATTTGCACAGGAAGGAAAAGTCCGGCGCCCACTTGGCAGATGTCATTTTGGAGGGCACGTTTGGCACTCCAATGGCAGCCAGGTTTGGAGAAAGGGGCAGCTTTGGTCAGGGAGAAATCCTCGACCATCTGGAATTTTTGTGTGTAAAATCCCTGGTCAGGCCACAGGCAAATTGGCTGTGCATGGTGGAACTTTTGCACAGGAACACAAAGTCAGGACCCAACTTGGCAGATGTCATTTTGGAGGGCACGTTTGGCACTCCAATGGCAGCCAGGTTTGGAGAAAGGGGCATCTTTGGTGTGGGAGAAATCCTTGACCATCTGGAATTTTTATGTGTAAAATCCCTGGTCAGGCCACAGGCAAGTTGTCTCTGTAAGGTGGCACTTTTGCACAGGAAGACAAAGTCAAGACCCAACTTGACAGATGTCATTTTGGAGGGCACGTTTGGCACTCAAATGGCAGCCAGGTGTGGAGAAAGAGGCAGCTTTGGTCTGGGAGAAATCCTCGACCATCTGGAATTTTTGTGTGTGAAATCCCTGGTCAGGTCACAGGCAAGTTGGCTCTGTAACGTGGCAATTTGCACAGGAAGGAAAAGTCCAGCGCCCACTTGGCAGATGTCATTTTGGAGGGCACGTTTGGCACTCCAATGGCAGCCAGGTTTGGAGAAAGGGGCAGCTTTGGTCTGGGAGAAATCCTCGACCATCTGGAATTTTTGTGTATAATATCCCGGTCAGGCCACAGGCAAGTTGGCTCTGTAAGGTGGCACTTTTGCACAGGAAGAAAAAGTAAAGACCCAACTTGGCAGATGTCATTTTGGAGGGCACGTTTGGCACTCAAATGGCAGCCAGGTTTGGAGAAAGGGGCAGCTTTGGTCTGGGAGAAATCCTCGACCATCTGGAATTTTTGTGTGTAAAATCCCTGGTCAGGCCACAGGCCAGTTGGCTCTGTGAGGTGGCACTTTTGCACAGGGAGAAAAAGTCCAGAGCCCACTTGCCAGATGTCATTTTGGAGGGCACGTTTGGCACTCAAATGGCAGCCAGGTTTGGAGAAAGGGGCGGCTTTGGTCTGGGAGAAATCCTCGACCATCTGGAATTTTTGTGTATAATATCCCGGTCAGGCCACAGGCAAGTTGGCTCTGTAAGGTGGCACTTTTGCACAGGAAGAAAAAGTCCTGAGCCCGCGTGGCAGATGTCATTTTGGAGGGCACGTTTGGCACTCAAATGGCAGCCAGGTTTGGAGAAAGAGGCAGATTTGGTCTGGGAGCAATCCTCGACCATCTGGAATTTTTGTGTGTAAAATCCCCGGTCAGGTCACAGGCACGTTGGCTCTATAAGGTGGCAATTTTCACAGGAAGGAAAAGTCCAGCGCCCACTTGGCAGATGTCATTTTGGAGGGCACGTTTGGCACTCCAATGGCAGCCAGGTGTGGAGAAAGGGGCAGCTTTGGTCTGGGAGAAATCCTCGACCATCTGGAATTTTTGTGTGTAAAATCCCTGGTCAGGGCACAGGCAACTTCGCTCTGTAAGGTGGCACTTTTGCACAGGAAGAAAAAGTCAGGACCCAACTTGCCAGATGTCATTTTGGAGGGCACGTTTGGCACTCCAATGGCAGCCAGGTTTGGAGAAAGGGGCAGCTTTGGTCTGGGAGAAATCCTCGACCATCTGGAATTTTTGTGTGTGAAATCCCTGGTCAGGTCACAGGCAAGTTGGCTCTGTAAGGTGGCAATTTGCACAGGAAGACAACGTCCAGAGCCCACTTGGCAGATGTCATTTTGGAGGGCACGTTTGGCACTCAAATGGCAGCCAGGTTTGGAGAAAGGGGCAGCTTTGGTCTGGGAGAAATCCTCGACCATCTGGAATTTTTGTGTGTGAAATCCCCAGTCAGGCCACAGGCAAGTTGGCTCTGTAAGGTGGCAATTTGCACAGGAAGACAAAGTCCAGAGCCCACTTGGCAGATGTCATTTTGGAGGGCACGTTTGGCACTCAAATGGCAGACAGGTTTGGAGAAAGGGGCAGCTTTGCTCTGGGAGAAATCCTCGACCATCTGGAATTTTTGTGTGTAAAATCCCCGGTCAGGGCACAGGCAAGTTGTCTCTGTAAGGTGGCAATTTGCACAGGAAGGAAAAGTCCAGCGCCCACTTGGCAGATGTCATTTTGGAGGGCACGTTTGGCACTCAAATGGCAGCCAGGTTTGGAGAAAGGGGCAGCTTTGGTCTGGGAGAAATCCTCGACCATCTGGAATTTTTGTGTATAATATCCCGGTCAGGCCACAGGCAAGTTGGCTCTGTAAGGTGGCACTTTTGCACAGGAAGGAAAAGTCCAGCGCCCACTTGGCAGATGTCATTTTGGAGGGCACGTTTGGCGCTCCAATGGCAGCCAGGTTTGGTGGAACGGGCAGCTTTGGTCTGGGAGAAATCCTTGACCATCTGGAATTTTTGTGTCTAAAATCCCCGGTCAGGCCACAGGCAAGTTGGCTCTGTAAGGTGGCTCTTTTGCGCAGGAAGACAAAGTCAAGACCCAACTTGCCAGATGTCATTTTGGAGAGCACATTGGGCACTCCAATGGCAGCCAGGTTTGGAGAAAGAGGCATCATTGGTCTGGGAGAAATCCTCGACCATCTGGAATTTTTGTGTGTAAAATCCCCGGTCAGGCCACAGGCAAGTTGGCTCTGTACGGTGGCAATTTGTGCACAGGAAGGAAAAGTCCAGCGCCCACTTGGCAGATGTCATTTTGGAGGGCACGTTTGGCACTCAAATGGCAGCCAGGTTTGGAGAAAGGGGCAGCTTTGGTCAGGGAGAAATCCTCGACCATCTGGAATTTTTGTGTGTAAAATCCCCGGTCAGGTCACAGGCAAGTTGGTTCTGTAAGGTGGTAATTTGCACAGGAAGGAAAAGTCCGGCGCCCACTTGGCAGATGTCATTTTGGAGGGCACGTTTGGCACTCCAATGGCAGCCAGGTTTGGAGAAAGGGGCAGCTTTGGTCAGGGAGAAATCCTCGACCATCTGGAATTTTTGTGTGTAAAATCCCTGGTCAGGCCACAGGCAAATTGGCTGTGCATGGTGGAACTTTTGCACAGGAACACAAAGTCAGGACCCAACTTGGCAGATGTCATTTTGGAGGGCACGTTTGGCACTCCAATGGCAGCCAGGTTTGGAGAAAGGGGCAGCTTTGGTCTGGGAGAAATCCTCGACCATCTGGAATTTTTGTGTATAATATCCCGGTCAGGCCACAGGCAAGTTGGCTCTGTAAGGTGGCACTTTTGCACAGGAAGAAAAAGTAAAGACCCAACTTGGCAGATGTCATTTTGGAGGGCACGTTTGGCACTCAAATGGCAGCCAGGTTTGGAGAAAGGGGCAGCTTTGGTCTGGGAGAAATCCTCGACCATCTGGAATTTTTGTGTGTAAAATCCCTGGTCACGCCACAGACAAGTTGGCTCTGTAAGGTGGCACATTTGCCCAGGAATAAAAAGTCCTGAGCCCACGTGGCAGATGTCATTTTGGAGGTCACGTTTGGCACTCAAATGGCAGCCAGGTTTGGAGAAAGGGGCATCTTTGGTGTGGGAGAAATCCTTGACCATCTGGAATTTTTATGTGTAAAATCCCTGGTCAGGCCACAGGCAAGTTGGCTCTGTAAGGTGGCACTTTTGCACAGGAAGACAAAGTCAAGACCCAACTTGGCAGATGTCATTTTGGAGGGCACGTTTGGCATTCAAATGGCAGCCAGGTGTGGAGAAAGAGGCAGCTTTGGTCTGGGAGAAATCCTCGACCATCTGGAATTTTTGTTTGTGAAATCCCTGGTCAGGTCACAGGCAAGTTGGCTCTGTAAGGTGGCAATTTGCACAGGAAGGAAAAGTCCAGAGCCCACTTGGCAGATGTCATTTTGGAGGGCACGTTTGGCACTCAAATGGCAGCCAGGTTTGGAGAAAGGGGCGGCTTTGGGCTGGGAGAAATCCTCGACCATCTGGAATTTTTGTGTATAATATCCCGGTCAGGCCACAGGCAAGTTGTCTCTGTAAGGTGGCAATTTGCACAGGAAGGAAAAGTCCAGCGCCCACTTGGCAGATGTCATTTTGGAGGGCACGTTTGGCGCTCCAATGGCAGCCAGGTTTGGTGGAACGGGCAGCTTTGGTCTGGGAGAAATCCTCGACCATCTGGAATTTTTGTGTGTAAAATCCCTGGTCAGGCCACAGGCAAGTTGGCTCTGTAAGGTGGCAGTTTTGGACAGGAAGACAAAGTCCAGAGCCCACTTGGCAGATGTCATTTTGGAGGGCACGTTTGGCACTCAAATGGCAGCCAGGTGTGGAGAAAGAGGCAGCTTTGGTCTGGGAGAAATCCTCGACCATCTGGAATTTTTGTTTGTGAAATCCCTGGTCAGGTCACAGGCAAGTTGGCTCTGTAAGGTGGCAATTTGCACAGGAAGGAAAAGTCCAGAGCCCACTTGGCAGATGTCATTTTGGAGGGCACGTTTGGCACTCAAATGGCAGCCAGGTTTGGAGAAAGGGGCAGCTTTGGTCTGGGAGAAATCCTCGACCATCTGGAATTTTTGTGTATAATATCCCGGTCAGGCCACAGGCAAGTTGGCTCTGTAAGGTGGCACTTTTGCACAGGAAGAAAAAGTAAAGACCCAACTTGGCAGATGTCATTTTGGAGGGCACGTTTGGCACTCCAATGGCAGCCAGGTTTGGAGAAAGAGGCAGCTTTGGTCTGGGAGAAATCCTCGACCATCTGGAATTTTTGTGTGTGAAATCCCTGGTCAGGCCACAGGCAAATTGGCTGTGTATGGTGGCACTTTTTCAGAGGAACACAAAGTCAAGACCCAACTTGGCAGATGTCATTTTGGAGGGCACGTTTGGCACTCCAATGGCAGCCAGGTGTGGAGAAAGGGGCAGCTTTGGTCTGGGAGAAATCCTCGACCATCTGGAATTTTTGTGTGTAAAATCCCTGGTCAGGGCACAGGCAAGTTCGCTCTGTAAGGTGGCACTTTTGCACAGGAAGACAAAGTCAAGACCCAACTTGCCAGATATCATTTTGGAGGGCACGTTTGGCACTCCAATGGCAGCCAGGTTTGGAGAAAGGGGCAGCTTTGGTCTGGGAGAAATCCTCGACCATCTGGAATTTTTGTGTGTGAAATCCCTGGTCAGGTCACAGGCAAGTTGGCTCTGTAAGGTGGCAATTTTCACAGGAAGGAAAAGTCCAGCGCCCACTTGGCAGATGTCATTTTGGAGGGCACGTTTGGCACTCCAATGGCAGCCAGGTTTGGAGAAAGGGGCAGCTTTGGTCTGGGAGAAATCCTCGACCATCTGGAATTTTTGTGTGTAAAATCCCTGGTCAGGCCACAGGCAAGTTGGCTCTGTTAGGTGGCACTTTAGCGCAGGAAGACAAAATCAAGACCCAACTTGGAAGATGTCATTTTGGAGAGCACGTTTGGCACTCCAATGGCAGCCAGGTTTGGAGAAAGGGGCATCTTTGGTCTGGGAGAAATCCTCGACCATCTGGAATTTTTGTGTGTAAAATCCCTGGTCAGGCCACAGGCAAGTTGGCTCTGTAAGGTGGCACTTTTGCACAGGAAGACAAAGTCCAGAGCCCACTTGGCAGATGTCATTTTGGAGGGCACGTTTGGCACTCCAATGGCAGCCAGGTTTGGAGAAAGGGGCATCTTTGGTCTGGGAGAAATCCTCGACCATCTGGAATTTTTGTGTGTAAAATCCCCGGTCAGGCCACAGGCAAGTTGGCTCTGTAAGGTGGCAATTTTCACAGGAAGGAAAGGTCCAGCGCCCACTTGGCAGATGCCATTTTGGAGGGCACGTTTGGCACTCAAATGGCAGCCAGGTTTGGAGAACGGGGCAGCTTTGGTCTGGGAGAAATCCTCGACCATCTGGAATTTTTGTGTGTAAAATCCCCGGTCAGGCCACAGGCAAGTTGGCTCTGTAAGGTGGCCATTTGCACAGGAAGGAAAAGTCCAGCGCCCACTTGGCAGATGTCATTTTGGAGGGCACGTTTGGCACTCCAATGGCAGCCAGGTTTGGAGAAAGGGGCAGCTTTGGTCAGGGAGAAATCCTCGACCATCTGGAATTTTTGTGTGTAAAATCCCTGGTCAGGCCACAGGCAAATTGGCTGTGCATGGTGGAACTTTTGCACAGGAACACAAAGTCAGGACCCAACTTGGCAGATGTCATTTTGGAGGGCACGTTTGGCACTCCAATGGCAGCCAGGTTTGGAGAAAGGGGCAGCTTTGGTCTGGGAGAAATCCTCGACCATCTGGAATTTTTGTGTATAATATCCCGGTCAGGCCACAGGCAAGTTGGCTCTGTAAGGTGGCACTTTTGCACAGGAAGAAAAAGTAAAGACCCAACTTGGCAGATGTCATTTTGGAGGGCACGTTTGGCACTCAAATGGCAGCCAGGTTTGGAGAAAGGGGCAGCTTTGGTCTGGGAGAAATCCTCGACCATCTGGAATTTTTGTGTGTAAAATCCCTGGTCACGCCACAGACAAGTTGGCTCTGTAAGGTGGCACATTTGCCCAGGAATAAAAAGTCCTGAGCCCACGTGGCAGATGTCATTTTGGAGGTCACGTTTGGCACTCAAATGGCAGCCAGGTTTGGAGAAAGGGGCATCTTTGGTGTGGGAGAAATCCTTGACCATCTGGAATTTTTATGTGTAAAATCCCTGGTCAGGCCACAGGCAAGTTGGCTCTGTAAGGTGGCACTTTTGCACAGGAAGACAAAGTCAAGACCCAACTTGGCAGATGTCATTTTGGAGGGCACGTTTGGCATTCAAATGGCAGCCAGGTGTGGAGAAAGAGGCAGCTTTGGTCTGGGAGAAATCCTCGACCATCTGGAATTTTTGTTTGTGAAATCCCTGGTCAGGTCACAGGCAAGTTGGCTCTGTAAGGTGGCAATTTGCACAGGAAGGAAAAGTCCAGAGCCCACTTGGCAGATGTCATTTTGGAGGGCACGTTTGGCACTCAAATGGCAGCCAGGTTTGGAGAAAGGGGCGGCTTTGGGCTGGGAGAAATCCTCGACCATCTGGAATTTTTGTGTATAATATCCCGGTCAGGCCACAGGCAAGTTGTCTCTGTAAGGTGGCAATTTGCACAGGAAGGAAAAGTCCAGCGCCCACTTGGCAGATGTCATTTTGGAGGGCACGTTTGGCGCTCCAATGGCAGCCAGGTTTGGTGGAACGGGCAGCTTTGGTCTGGGAGAAATCCTCGACCATCTGGAATTTTTGTGTGTAAAATCCCTGGTCAGGCCACAGGCAAGTTGGCTCTGTAAGGTGGCAGTTTTGGACAGGAAGACAAAGTCCAGAGCCCACTTGGCAGATGTCATTTTGGAGGGCACGTTTGGCACTCAAATGGCAGCCAGGTGTGGAGAAAGAGGCAGCTTTGGTCTGGGAGAAATCCTCGACCATCTGGAATTTTTGTTTGTGAAATCCCTGGTCAGGTCACAGGCAAGTTGGCTCTGTAAGGTGGCAATTTGCACAGGAAGGAAAAGTCCAGAGCCCACTTGGCAGATGTCATTTTGGAGGGCACGTTTGGCACTCAAATGGCAGCCAGGTTTGGAGAAAGGGGCAGCTTTGGTCTGGGAGAAATCCTCGACCATCTGGAATTTTTGTGTATAATATCCCGGTCAGGCCACAGGCAAGTTGGCTCTGTAAGGTGGCACTTTTGCACAGGAAGAAAAAGTAAAGACCCAACTTGGCAGATGTCATTTTGGAGGGCACGTTTGGCACTCCAATGGCAGCCAGGTTTGGAGAAAGAGGCAGCTTTGGTCTGGGAGAAATCCTCGACCATCTGGAATTTTTGTGTGTGAAATCCCTGGTCAGGCCACAGGCAAATTGGCTGTGTATGGTGGCACTTTTTCAGAGGAACACAAAGTCAAGACCCAACTTGGCAGATGTCATTTTGGAGGGCACGTTTGGCACTCCAATGGCAGCCAGGTGTGGAGAAAGGGGCAGCTTTGGTCTGGGAGAAATCCTCGACCATCTGGAATTTTTGTGTGTAAAATCCCTGGTCAGGGCACAGGCAAGTTCGCTCTGTAAGGTGGCACTTTTGCACAGGAAGACAAAGTCAAGACCCAACTTGCCAGATATCATTTTGGAGGGCACGTTTGGCACTCCAATGGCAGCCAGGTTTGGAGAAAGGGGCAGCTTTGGTCTGGGAGAAATCCTCGACCATCTGGAATTTTTGTGTGTGAAATCCCTGGTCAGGTCACAGGCAAGTTGGCTCTGTAAGGTGGCAATTTTCACAGGAAGGAAAAGTCCAGCGCCCACTTGGCAGATGTCATTTTGGAGGGCACGTTTGGCACTCCAATGGCAGCCAGGTTTGGAGAAAGGGGCAGCTTTGGTCTGGGAGAAATCCTCGACCATCTGGAATTTTTGTGTGTAAAATCCCTGGTCAGGCCACAGGCAAGTTGGCTCTGTTAGGTGGCACTTTAGCGCAGGAAGACAAAATCAAGACCCAACTTGGAAGATGTCATTTTGGAGAGCACGTTTGGCACTCCAATGGCAGCCAGGTTTGGAGAAAGGGGCATCTTTGGTCTGGGAGAAATCCTCGACCATCTGGAATTTTTGTGTGTAAAATCCCTGGTCAGGCCACAGGCAAGTTGGCTCTGTAAGGTGGCACTTTTGCACAGGAAGACAAAGTCCAGAGCCCACTTGGCAGATGTCATTTTGGAGGGCACGTTTGGCACTCCAATGGCAGCCAGGTTTGGAGAAAGGGGCATCTTTGGTCTGGGAGAAATCCTCGACCATCTGGAATTTTTGTGTGTAAAATCCCCGGTCAGGCCACAGGCAAGTTGGCTCTGTAAGGTGGCAATTTTCACAGGAAGGAAAGGTCCAGCGCCCACTTGGCAGATGCCATTTTGGAGGGCACGTTTGGCACTCAAATGGCAGCCAGGTTTGGAGAACGGGGCAGCTTTGGTCTGGGAGAAATCCTCGACCATCTGGAATTTTTGTGTGTAAAATCCCCGGTCAGGCCACAGGCAAGTTGGCTCTGTAAGGTGGCCATTTGCACAGGAAGGAAAAGTCCAGCGCCCACTTGGCAGATGTCATTTTGGAGGGCACGTTTGGCACTCCAATGGCAGCCAGGTTTGGAGAAAGGGGCAGCTTTGGTCTGGGAGAAATCCTCGACCATCTGGAATTTTTGTGTGTCAAATCCCTGCTCAGGCCACAGGCAAGTTGGCTCTGTAAGGTGGCACTTTTGCACAGGAAGACAAAGTCCAGAGCCCACATGGCAGATGTCATTTTGGAGGGCACGTTTGGCACTCAAATGGCAGCCAGGTGTGGCGAAAGAGGCATCTTTGGTCTGGGAGAAATCCTTGACCATCTGGAATTTTTGTGTGTAAAATCCCCGTTCAGGCCACAGGCAAGTTGGCTCTGTAAGGTGGCAATTTTCACAGGAAGGAAAAGTCCAGCGCCCGCTTGGCAGATGTCATTTTGGAGGGCACGTTTGGCACTCAAATGGCAGCCAGGTTTGGAGAACGGGGCAGCTTTGGTCTGGGAGAAATCCTCGACCATCTGGAATTTTTGTGTGTAAAATCCCTGGTCAGGCCACAGGCAAGTTGGCTCTGTAAGGTGGCACTTTTGCACAGGAAGGAAAAGTCAAGACCCAACTTGCCAGATGTCATTTTGGAGGGCACGTTTGGCACTCAAATAGCAGCTAGGTTTGGAGGAACGGGCAGCTTTGGTCTGGGAGAAATCCTTGACCATCTGGAATTTTTGTGTGTAAAATCCCCGGTCAGGGCACAGGCAAGTTCGCTCTGTAAGGTGGCACTTTTGCACAGGAAGACAAAGTCAAGACCCAACTTGCCAGATATCATTTTGGAGGGCACGTTTGGCACTCCAATGGCAGCCAGGTTTGGAGAAAGGGGCAGCTTTGGTCTGGGAGAAATCCTCGACCATCTGGAATTTTTGTGTATAATATCCCGGTCAGGCCACAGGCAAGTTGGCTCTGTAAGGTGGCCATTTGCACAGGAAGGAAAAGTCCAGCGCCCACTTGCCAGGTGTCATTTTGGAGGGCACGTTTGGCACTCCAATGGCAGCCAGGTTTGGAGAAAGGGGCAGCTTTGGTCTGGGAGAAATCCTCGAATATCTGGAATTTTTGTGTGTAAAATCCCTGGTCAGGCCACAGGCAAGTTGGCTCTGTAAGGTGGCACTTTTGCACAGGAATAAAAAGTCCTGAGCCCACTTGGCAGATGTCATTTTGGATGGCATGTTTGGCACTCCAATGGCAGCCAAGTTTGGAGAAAGGGGCAGCTTTGGTCTGGGAGATATCCTCGACCATCTGGAATTTTTGTGTGTAAAATCCCCGGTCAGGCCACAGGCAAGTTGGCTCTGTAAGGTGGCAATTTTCACAGGAAGCAGAAGTCCAGCGCCCACTTGGCAGATGTCATTTTGGAGGGCACGTTTGGCACTCAAATGGCAGCCAGGTTTGGAGAAAGGGGCAGCTTTGGTCTGGGAGAAATCCTCGACCATCTGGAATTTTTGTGTGTAAAATCCCCGGTCAGGCCACAGGCAAGTTGGCTCTGTAAGGTGGCCATTTGCACAGGAAGGAAAAGTCCAGCGCCCACTTGCCAGGTGTCGTTTTGGAGGGCACGTTTGGCACTCCAATGGCAGCTAGGTTTGGAGAAAGGGGCAGCTTTGGTCTGGGAGAAATCCTCGACCATCTGGAATTTTTGTGTGTAAAATCCCCGGTCAGGCCACAGGCAAGTTGGCTCTGTAAGGTGGCACTTTTGCACAGGAAGACAAAGTCAAGACCCAACTTGGCAGATGTCATTTTGGAGGGCACGTTAGGCACTCAAATGCCAGCCAGGTGTGGAGAAAGAGGCATCTTTGGTCTGGGAGAAATCCTCGACCATCTGGAATTTTTGTGTGTAAAATCCCTGGTCAGGCCACAGGCAAGTTGTCTCTGTAAGGTGGCACTTTTGCGCAGGAAGAAAAAATCAAGACCCAACTTGCCAGATGTCATTTTGGCGGGCACGTTTGGCACTCCAATGGCAGCCAGGTTTGGAGAAAGGGGCAGCTTTGGTCTGGGAGAAATCCTCGACCATCTGGAATTTTTGTGTGTGAAATCCCTGGTCAGGTCACAGGCAAGTTGGCTCTGTAAGGTGGCAATTTTCACAGGAAGGAAAAGTCCAGCGCCCACTTGGCAGATGTCATTTTGGAGGGCACGTTTGGCACTCCAATGGCAGCCAGGTTTGGAGAAAGGGGCAGCTTTGGTCTGGGAGAAATCCTCGACCATCTGGAATTTTTGTGTGTAAAATCCCCGGTCAGGCCACAGGCAAGTTGGCTCTGTTAGGTGGCACTTTTGCACAGGAAGACAAAGTCAAGACCCAACTTGGCAGATGTCATTTTGGAGGGCACGTTAGGCACTCAAATGCCAGCCAGGTGTGGAGAAAGAGGCATCTTTGGTCTGGGAGAAATCCTCGACCATCTGGAATTTTTGTGTGTAAAATCCCTGGTCAGGCCACAGGCAAGTTGTCTCTGTAAGGTGGCACTTTTGCGCAGGAAGAAAAAATCAAGACCCAACTTGCCAGATGTCATTTTGGCGGGCACGTTTGGCACTCCAATGGCAGCCAGGTTTGGAGAAAGGGGCAGCTTTGGTCTGGGAGAAATCCTCGACCATCTGGAATTTTTGTGTATAATATCCCGGTCAGGCCACAGGCAAGTTGGATCTGTAAGGTGGCCATTTGCACAGGAAGGAAAAGTCCAGCGCCCACTTGCCAGGTGTCATTTTGGAGGGCACGTTTGGCACTCCAATGGCAGCCAGGTTTGGAGAAAGGGGCAGCTTTGGTCTGGGAGAAATCCTCGAATATCTGGAATTTTTGTGTGTAAAATCCCTGGTCAGGCCACAGGCAAGTTGGCTCTGTAAGGTGGCACTTTTGCACAGGAATAAAAAGTCCTGAGCCCACTTGGCAGATGTCATTTTGGATGGCATGTTTGGCACTCCAATGGCAGCCAAGTTTGGAGAAAGGGGCAGCTTTGGTCTGGGAGATATCCTCGACCATCTGGAATTTTTGTGTGTAAAATCCCCGGTCAGGCCACAGGCAAGTTGGCTCTGTAAGGTGGCAATTTTCACAGGAAGCAGAAGTCCAGCGCCCACTTGGCAGATGTCATTTTGGAGGGCACGTTTGGCACTCAAATGGCAGCCAGGTTTGGAGAAAGGGGCATCTTTGGTCTGGGAGAAATCCTCGACCATCTGGAATTTTTGTGTGTAAAATCCCCGGTCAGGCCACAGGCAAGTTGTCTCTGTAAGGTGGCCATTTGCACAGGAAGGAAAAGTCCAGCGCCCACTTGCCAGGTGTCGTTTTGGAGGGCACGTTTGGCACTCCAATGGCAGCTAGGTTTGGAGAAAGGGGCAGCTTTGGTCTGGGAGAAATCCTCGACCATCTGGAATTTTTGTGTGTAAAATCCCCGGTCAGGCCACAGGCAAGTTGGCTCTGTAAGGTGGCCATTTGCACAGGAAGGAAAAGTCCAGCGCCCACTTGCCAGGTGTCATTTTGGAGGGCACGTTTGGCACTCCAATGGCAGCCAGGTTTGGAGAAAGGGGCATCTTTGGTCTGGGAGAAATCCTCGACCATCTGGAATTTTTGTGTGTAAAATCCCCGGTCAGGCCACAGGCAAGTTGTCTCTGTAAGGTGGCCATTTGCACAGGAAGGAAAAGTCCAGCGCCCACTTGCCAGGTGTCGTTTTGGAGGGCACGTTTGGCACTCCAATGGCAGCTAGGTTTGGAGAAAGGGGCAGCTTTGGTCTGGGAGAAATCCTCGACCATCTGGAATTTTTGTGTGTAAAATCCCCGGTCAGGCCACAGGCAAGTTGGCTCTGTAAGGTGGCACTTTTGCACAGGAAGACAAAGTCAAGACCCAACTTGGCAGATGTCATTTTGGAGGGCACGTTAGGCACTCAAATGCCAGCCAGGTGTGGAGAAAGAGGCATCTTTGGTCTGGGAGAAATCCTCGACCATCTGGAATTTTTGTGTGTAAAATCCCTGGTCAGGCCACAGGCAAGTTGTCTCTGTAAGGTGGCACTTTTGCGCAGGAAGAAAAAATCAAGACCCAACTTGCCAGATGTCATTTTGGCGGGCACGTTTGGCACTCCAATGGCAGCCAGGTTTGGAGAAAGGGGCAGCTTTGGTCTGGGAGAAATCCTCGACCATCTGGAATTTTTGTGTGTGAAATCCCTGGTCAGGTCACAGGCAAGTTGGCTCTGTAAGGTGGCAATTTTCACAGGAAGGAAAAGTCCAGCGCCCACTTGGCAGATGTCATTTTGGAGGGCACGTTTGGCACTCAAATGGCAGCCAGGTTTGGAGAAAGGGGCAGCTTTGGTCTGGGAGAAATCCTCGACCATCTGGAATTTTTGTGTGTAAAATCCCTGGTCAGGCCACAGGCAAGTTGGCTCTGTTAGGTGGCACTTTAGCGCAGGAAGACAAAATCAAGACCCAACTTGGAAGATGTCATTTTGGAGAGCACGTTTGGCACTCCAATGGCAGCCAGGTTTGGAGAAAGGGGCATCTTTGGTCTGGGAGAAATCCTCGACCATCTGGAATTTTTGTGTGTAAAATCCCTGGTCAGGCCACAGGCAAGTTGGCTCTGTAAGGTGGCACTTTTGCACAGGAAGACAAAGTCCAGAGCCCACTTGGCAGATGTCATTTTGGAGGGCACGTTTGGCACTCAAATGGCAGCCAGGTTTGGAGAAAGGGGCAGCTTTGGTCTGGGAGAAATCCTCGACCATCTGGAATTTTTGTGTGTAAAATCCCCTGTCAGGCCACAGGCAAGTTGGCTCTGTAAGGTGGCAATTTTCACAGGAAGGAAAAGTCCAGCGCCCACTTGGCAGATGCCATTTTGGAGGGCACGTTTGGCACTCAAATGGCAGCCAGGTTTGGAGAACGGGGCAGCTTTGGTCTGGGAGAAATCCTCGACCATCTGGAATTTTTGTGTGTAAAATCCCCGGTCAGGCCACAGGCAAGTTGGCTCTGTAAGGTGGCCATTTGCACAGGAAGGAAAAGTCCAGCGCCCACTTGGCAGATGTCATTTTGGAGGGCACGTTTGGCACTCCAATGGCAGCCAGGTTTGGAGAAAGGGGCAGCTTTGGTCTGGGAGAAATCCTCGACCATCTGGAATTTTTGTGTGTCAAATCCCTGCTCAGGCCACAGGCAAGTTGGCTCTGTAAGGTGGCACTTTTGCACAGGAAGACAAAGTCCAGAGCCCACATGGCAGATGTCATTTTGGAGGGCACGTTTGGCACTCAAATGGCAGCCAGGTGTGGCGAAAGAGGCATCTTTGGTCTGGGAGAAATCCTTGACCATCTGGAATTTTTGTGTGTAAAATCCCCGTTCAGGCCACAGGCAAGTTGGCTCTGTAAGGTGGCAATTTTCACAGGAAGGAAAAGTCCAGCGCCCGCTTGGCAGATGTCATTTTGGAGGGCACGTTTGGCACTCAAATGGCAGCCAGGTTTGGAGAAAGGGGCAGCTTTGGTCTGGGAGAAATCCTCGACCATCTGGAATTTTTGTGTGTAAAATCCCCGGTCAGGCCACAGGCAAGTTGTCTCTGTAAGGTGGCAATTTTCACAGGAAGGAAAAGTCCAGCGCCCACTTGGCAGATGTCATTTTGGAGGGCACGTTTGGCACTCAAATGTCAGCCAGGTTTGGAGAACGGGGCAGCTTTGGTCTGGGAGAAATCCTCGACCATCTGGAATTTTTGTGTGTAAAATCCCTGGTCAGGCCACAGGCAAGTTGGCTCTGTAAGGTGGCACTTTTGCACAGGAAGGAAAAGTCAAGACCCAACTTGCCAGATGTCATTTTGGAGGGCACGTTTGGCACTCAAATAGCAGCTAGGTTTGGAGGAACGGGCAGCTTTGGTCTGGGAGAAATCCTTGACCATCTGGAATTTTTGTGTGTAAAATCCCCGGTCAGGGCACAGGCAAGTTCGCTCTGTAAGGTGGCACTTTTGCACAGGAAGACAAAGTCAAGACCCAACTTGCCAGATATCATTTTGGAGGGCACGTTTGGCACTCCAATGGCAGCCAGGTTTGGAGAAAGGGGCAGCTTTGGTCTGGGAGAAATCCTCGACCATCTGGAATTTTTGTGTATAATATCCCGGTCAGGCCACAGGCAAGTTGGATCTGTAAGGTGGCCATTTGCACAGGAAGGAAAAGTCCAGCGCCCACTTGCCAGGTGTCATTTTGGAGGGCACGTTTGGCACTCCAATGGCAGCCAGGTTTGGAGAAAGGGGCAGCTTTGGTCTGGGAGAAATCCTCGAATATCTGGAATTTTTGTGTGTAAAATCCCTGGTCAGGCCACAGGCAAGTTGGCTCTGTAAGGTGGCACTTTTGCACAGGAATAAAAAGTCCTGAGCCCACTTGGCAGATGTCATTTTGGATGGCATGTTTGGCACTCCAATGGCAGCCAAGTTTGGAGAAAGGGGCAGCTTTGGTCTGGGAGATATCCTCGACCATCTGGAATTTTTGTGTGTAAAATCCCCGGTCAGGCCACAGGCAAGTTGGCTCTGTAAGGTGGCAATTTTCACAGGAAGCAGAAGTCCAGCGCCCACTTGGCAGATGTCATTTTGGAGGGCACGTTTGGCACTCAAATGGCAGCCAGGTTTGGAGAAAGGGGCATCTTTGGTCTGGGAGAAATCCTCGACCATCTGGAATTTTTGTGTGTAAAATCCCTGGTCAGGCCACAGGCAAGTTGTCTCTGTAAGGTGGCCATTTGCACAGGAAGGAAAAGTCCAGCGCCCACTTGCCAGGTGTCGTTTTGGAGGGCACGTTTGGCACTCCAATGGCAGCTAGGTTTGGAGAAAGGGGCAGCTTTGGTCTGGGAGAAATCCTCGACCATCTGGAATTTTTGTGTGTAAAATCCCCGGTCAGGCCACAGGCAAGTTGGCTCTGTAAGGTGGCACTTTTGCACAGGAAGACAAAGTCAAGACCCAACTTGGCAGATGTCATTTTGGAGGGCACGTTAGGCACTCAAATGCCAGCCAGGTGTGGAGAAAGAGGCATCTTTGGTCTGGGAGAAATCCTCGAGCATCTGGAATTTTTGTGTGTAAAATCCCTGGTCAGGCCACAGGCAAGTTGGCTCTGTAAGGTGGCACTTTTGCGCAGGAAGAAAAAATCAAGACCCAACTTGCCAGATGTCATTTTGGCGGGCACGTTTGGCACTCCAATGGCAGCCAGGTTTGGAGAAAGGGGCAGCTTTGGTCTGGGAGAAATCCTCGACCATCTGGAATTTTTCTGTGTGAAATCCCTGGTCAGGCCACAGCCAAGTAGGCTCTGTAAGGTGGCAATTTTCACAGGAAGGAAAAGTCCAGCGCCCACTTGGCAGATGTCATTTTGGAGGGCACGTTTGGCACTCAAATGGCAGCCAGGTTTGGAGAAAGGGGCAGCTTTGGTCTGGGAGAAATCCTCGACCATCTGGAATTTTTGTGTGTAAAATCCCCGGTCAGGCCACAGGCAAGTTGGCTCTATAAGGAGGCAATTTTCACAGGAAGGAAAAGTCCAGCGCCCACTTGGCAGATGTCATTTTGGAGGGCACGTTTGGCACTCCAATGGCAGCCAGGTTTGGAGAAAGGGGCAGCTTTGGTCTGGGAGAAATCCTCGACCATCTGGAATTTTTGTGTGTAAAATCCCCGGTCAGGCCACAGGCAAGTTGGCTCTGTAAGGTGGCAATTTGCACAGGAAGCAGAAGTCCAGCGCCCACTTGGCAGATGTCATTTTGGAGGGCACGTTTGGCACTCAAATGGCAGCCAGGTTTGGAGAAAGGGGCATCTTTGGTCTGGGAGAAATCCTCGACCATCTGGAATTTTTGTGTGTAAAATCCCTGGTCAGACCACAGGCAAGTTGGCTCTGTAAGGTGGCACTTTTGCACAGTAATAAAAAGTCCTGAGCCCGCTTGGCAGATGTCATTTTGGAGGGCACGTTTGGCACTCAAATGGCAGCCAGGTTTGGAGAAAGGGGCAGCTTTGGTCTGGGAGAAATCCTCGACCATCTGGAATTTTTTTGTTTGAAATCCCTGGTCAGACCACAGGCAAGTTGGCTCTGTAAGGTGGCAATTTTCACAGGAAGCAGAAGACCAGCGCCCACTTGGCAGATGTCATTTTGGAGGGCACGTTTGGCACTCCAATGGCAGCCAGGTTTGGAGAAAGGGGCAGCTTTGGTCTGGGAGAAATCCTCGACCATCTGGAATTTTTGTGTGTAAAATCCCCGGTCAGGCCACAGGCAAGTTGTCTCTGTAAGGTGGCCATTTGCACAGGAAGGAAAAGTCCAGCGCCCACTTGGCAGATGTCATTTTGGAGGGCACGTTTGGCACTCAAATGGCAGCCAGGTTTGGAGAACGGGGCAGCTTTGGTCTGGGAGAAATCCTCGACCATCTGGAATTTTTGTGTGTAAAATCCCCGGTCAGGCCACAGTCAAGTTGTCTCTGTAAGGTGGCCAATTGCACAGGAAGGAAAAGTCCAGCGCCCACTTGCCAGGTGTCATTTTGGAGGGCACGTTTGGCACTCCAATGTCAGCCAGGTTTGGAGAAAGGGGCAGCTTTGGTCTGGGAGAAATCCTCGACCATCTGGAATTTTTGTGTGTAAAATCCCTGGTCAGGCCACAGGCAAGTTGGCTCTGTAAGGTGGCACTTTTGCACAGGAAGGAAAAGTCAAGACCCAACTTGCCAGATGTCATTTTGGAGGGCACGTTTGGCACTCAAATAGCAGCTAGGTTTGGAGGAACGGGCAGCTTTGGTCTGGGAGAAATCCTTGACCATCTGGAATTTTTGTGTGTAAAATCCCCGGTCAGGCCACAGGCAAGTTGGCTCTGTAAGGTGGCACGTTTGCACAGGAATAAAAAGTCCTGAGCCCACTTGGCAGATGTCATTTTGGATGGCATGTTTGGCACTCCAATGGCAGCCAAGTTTGGAGAAAGGGGCAGCTTTGGTCTGGGAGAAATCCTCGACCATCTGGAATTTTTGTGTGTAAAATCCCCGGTCAGGCCACAGGCAAGTTGGCTCTGTAAGGTGGCAATTTTCACAGGAAGAAAAAGTCCAGCGCCCACTTGGCAGATGTCATTTTGGAGGGCACGTTTGGCACTCCAATGGCAGCTAGGTTTGGAGAAAGGGGCATCTTTGGTCTGGGAGAAATCCTCGACCATCTGGAATTTTTGTGTGTAAAATCCCTGGTCAGGCCACCGGCAAGTTGGCTCTGTAAGGTGGCACTTTTGCGCAGGAAGAAAAAATCAAGACCCAACTTGCCAGATGTCATTTTGGCGGGCATGTTTGGCACTCCAATGGCAGCCAGGTTTGGAGAAAGGGGCAGCTTTGGTCTGGGAGAAATCCTCGACCATCTGGAATTTTTCTGTGTGAAATCCCTGGTCAGGCCACAGCCAAGTAGGCTCTGTAAGGTGGCACTTTTGCACAGGAAGACAAAGTCCAGAGCCCACTTGCCAGATGTCATTTTGGAGGGCACGTTTGGCACTCAAATGGCAGCCAGGTTTGGAGAAAGGGGCAGCTTTGGTCTGGGAGAAATCCTCGACCATCTGGAATTTTTGTGTGTAAAATCCCCGGTCAGGCCACAGGCAAGTTGGCTCTGTAAGGTGGCAATTTGCACAGGAAGCAGAAGTCCAGCGCCCACTTGGCAGATGTCATTTTGGAGGGCACGTTTGGTACTCAAATGGCAGCCAGGTGTGGCGAAAGAGGCATCTTTGGTCTGGGAGAAATCCTCGACCATCTGGAATTTTTGTGTGTAAAATCCCCGGTCAGACCACAGGCAAGTTGGCTCTGTAAGGTGGCACTTTTGCACAGTAATAAAAAGTCCTGAGCCCACTTGGCAGATGTCATTTTGGAGGGCACGTTTGGCACTCAAATGGCAGCCAGGTTTGGAGAAAGGGGCAGCTTTGGTCTGGGAGAAATCCTCGACCATCTGGAATTTTTGTGTGTAAAATCCCTGGTCAGACCACAGGCAAGTTGGCTCTGTAAGGTGGCACTTTTGCACAGGAAGACAAAGTCCAGAGCCGACTTGGCAGATGTCATTTTGGAGGGCACGTTTGGCACTCAAATGGCAGCCAGGTGTGGCGAAAGAGGCATCTTTGGTCTGGGAGAAATCCTCGACCCTCTGGAATATTTGTGTGTAAAATCCCTGGTCAGGCCACAGTCAAGTTGTCTCTGTAAGGTGGCAATTTTCACAGGAAGGAAAAGTCCAGCGCCCGCTTGGCAGATGTCATTTTGGAGGGCACGTTTGGCACTCCAATGGCAGCCAGGTTTGGAGAAAGGGGCAGCTTTGGTCTGGGAGAAATCCTCGACCATCTGGAATTTTTGTGTGTAAAATCCCCGGTCAGGCCACAGGCAAGTTGGCTCTGTAAGGTGGCAATTTTCACAGGAAGCAGAAGTCCAGCGCCCACTTGGCAGATGTCATTTTGGAGGGCACGTTTGGCACTCCAATGGCAGCCAGGTTTGGAGAAAGGGGCAGCTTTGGTCTGGGAGAAATCCTCGACCATCTGGAATTTTTGAGTGTAAAATCCCTGGACAGGCCACAGTCAAGTTGTCTCTGTAAGGTGGCAATTTTCACAGGAAGGAAAAGTCCAGCGCCCACTTGGCAGATGTCATTTTGGAGGGCACGTTTGGCACTCAAATGGCAGCCAGGTTTGGAGAAAGGGGCAGCTTTGGTCTGGGAGAAATCCTCGACCATCTGGAATTTTTGTGTGTAAAATCCCCGGTCAGGCCACAGGCAAGTTGGCTCTATAAGGTGGCAATTTTCACAGGAAGGAAAAGTCCAGCGCCCACTTGGCAGATGTCATTTTGGAGGGCACGTTTGGCACTCCAATGGCAGCCAGGTTTGGAGAAAGGGGCAGCTTTGGTCTGGGAGAAATCCTCGACCCTCTGGAATTTTTGTGTGTAAAATCCCTGGTCATGCCACAGGCAAGTTGGCTCTGTAAGGTGGCACTTTTGCACAGGAAGACAAAGTCAAGACCCAACTTGGCAGATGTCCTTTTGGAGGGCACGTTTGGCACTCAAATGGCAGCCAGGTTTGGAGAAAGGGGCAGCTTTGGTCTGGGAGAAATCCTCGACCATCTGGAATTTTTGTGTGTGAAATCCCTGGTCAGGCCACAGGCAAGTTGGCTCTGTAAGGTGGCACTTTTGCACAGGAAGACAAAGTCAAGACCCAACTTGCCAGATGTCATTTTGGAGAGCACGTTTGGCACTCCAATGGCAGCCAGGTTTGGAGAAAGGGGCATCTTTGGTCTGGGAGAAATCCTCGACCATCTGGAATTTTTGTGTGTAAAATCCCCGGTCAGGCCACAGGCAAGTTGGCTCTGTAAGGTGGCCATTTGCACAGGAAAGAAAAGTCCAGCGCCCACTTGGCAGATATCATTTTGGAGGGCACGTTTGGCACTCCAATGGCAGCGAGGTTTGGAGAAAGAGGCAGCTTTGGTCTGGGAGAAATCCTCGACCATCTGGAATTTTTGTGTGTAAAATCCCCGTTCAGGCCACAGTCAAGTTGTCTCTGTAAGGTGGCAATTTTCACAGGAAGGAAAAGTCCTGCGCCCGCTTGGCAGATGTCATTTTGGAGGGCACGTTTGGCACTCCAATGGCAGCCAGGTTTGGAGAAAGGGGCAGCTTTGGTCTGGGAGAAATCCTCGACCATCTGGAATTTTTTTGTTTGAAATCCCTGGTCAGACCACAGGCAAGTTGGCTCTGTAAGGTGGCAATTTTCACAGGAAGCAGAAGACCAGCGCCCACTTGGCAGATGTCATTTTGGAGGGCACGTTTGGCACTCCAATGGCAGCCAGGTTTGGAGAAAGGGGCAGCTTTGGTCTGGGAGAAATCCTCGACCATCTGGAATTTTTGTGTGTAAAATCCCCGGTCAGGCCACAGGCAAGTTGGCTCTGTAAGGTGGCACTTTTGCACAGGAAGGAAAAGTCAAGACCCAACTTGCCAGATGTCATTTTGGAGGGCACGTTTGGCACTCAAATAGCAGCTAGGTTTGGAGGAACGGGCAGCTTTGGTCTGGGAGAAATCCTTGACCATCTGGAATTTTTGTGTGTAAAATCCCCGGTCAGGCCACAGGCAAGTTGGCTCTGTAAGGTGGCACATTTGGACAGGAAGACAAATTCCAGAGCCCACTTGGCAGATGTCATTTTGGAGGGCACGTTTGGCACTCAAATGGCAGCCAGGTGTGGAGAAAGAGGCATCTTTGTTCTGGGAGAAATCCTCGACCATCTGGAATTTTTGTGTGTAAAATCCCCGGTCAGGTCACAGGCAAGTTGGATCTGTAAGGTGGCCATTTGCACAGGAAGGAAAAGTCCAGCGCCCACTTGCCAGGTGTCATTTTGGAGGGCACGTTTGGCACTCCAATGGCAGCCAGGTTTGGAGAAAGGGGCAGCTTTGGTCTGGGAGAAATCCTCGACCATCTGGAATTTTTGTGCGTAAAATCCCTGGTCAGTTCACAGGCAAGTTGGCTCTGTAAGGTGGCACTTTTGCACAGGAATAAAAAGTCCTGAGCCCACTTGGCAGATGTCATTTTGGATGGCATGTTTGGCACTCCAATGGCAGCCAGGTTTGGAGAAAGGGGCAGCTTTGGTCTGGGAGATATCCTCGACCATCTGGAATTTTTGTGTGTAAAATCCCCGGTCAGGCCACAGGCAAGTTGGCTCTGTAAGGTGGCAATTTTCACAGGAAGCAGAAGTCCAGCGCCCACTTGGCAGATGTCATTTTGGAGGGCACGTTTGGCACTCAAATGGCAGCCAGGTTTGGAGAAAGGGGCATCTTTGGTCTGGGAGAAATCCTCGACCATCTGGAATTTTTGTGTGTAAAATCCCCGGTCAGGCCACAGGCAAGTTGTCTCTGTAAGGTGGCAATTTTCACAGGAAGGAAAAGTCCAGCGCCCACTTGGCAGATGTCATTTTGGAGGGCACGTTTGGCACTCAAATGGCAGCCAGGTGTGGAGAAAGAGGCATCTTTGGTCTGGGAGAAATCCTCGACCATCTGGAATTTTTGTGTGTAAAATCCCCGGTCAGGCCACAGGCAAGTTGTCTCTGTAAGGTGGCCATTTGCACAGGAAGGAAAAGTCCAGCGCCCACTTGCCAGGTGTCATTTTGGAGGGCACGTTTGGCACTCCAATGGCAGCTAGGTTTGGAGAAAGGGGCAGCTTTGGTCTGGGAGAAATCCTCGACCATCTGGAATTTTTGTGTGTAAAATCCCCGGTCAGGCCACAGGCAAGTTGGCTCTGTAAGGTGGCACTTTTGCACAGGAAGACAAAGTCAAGACCTAACTTGGCAGATGTCATTCTGGAGGGCACGTTTGGCACTCAAATGGCAGCCAGGTTTGGAGAAAGGGGCAGCTTTGGTCTGGGAGAAATCCTCGACCATCTGGAATTTTTGTGTGTAAAATCCCCGGTCAGGCCACAGGCAAGTTGGCTCTGTAAGGTGGCCATTTGCACAGGAAAGAAAAGTCCAGCGCCCACTTGGCAGATATCATTTTGGAGGGCACGTTTGGCACTCCAATGGCAGCGAGGTTTGGAGAAAGGGGCAGCTTTGGTCTGGGAGAAATCCTCGACCATCTGGAATTTTTGTGTGTAAAATCCCTGGTCAGGCCACAGGCAAGTTGGCTCTGTAAGGTGGCACTTTTGCACAGGAAGACAAAGTCAAGACCCAACTTGGCAGATGTCCTTTTGGAGGGCACGTTTGGCACTCAAATGGCAGCCAGGTTTGGAGAAAGAGGCATCTTTGGTCTGGGAGAAATCCTCGACCATCTGGAATTTTTGTGTGTAAAATCCCTGGTCAGGCCACAGGCAAGTTGGCTCTGTAAGGTGGCAATTTTCACAGGAAGGAAAAGTCCAGCGCCCACTTGGCAGATGTCATTTTGGAGGGCACGTTTGGCACTCAAATGGCAGCCAGGTTTGGAGAAAGGGGCAGCTTTGGTCTGGGAGAAATCCTCGACCATCTGGAATTTTTGTGTGTAAAATCCCCGGTCAGGCCACAGGCAAGTTGTCTCTGTAAGGTGGCACTTTTGCACAGGAAGACAAAGTCAAGACCCAACTTGGCAGATGTCATTTTGGAGGGCACGTTTGGCACTCAAATGGCAGCCAGGTGTGGAGAAAGAGGCATCTTTGGTCTGGGAGAAATCCTCGACCCTCTGGAATTTTTGTGTGTAAAATCCCTGGTCAGGCCACAGGCAAGTTGGCTCTGTAAGGTGGCACTTTTGCACAGGAAGACAAAGTCAAGACCCAACTTGGCAGATGTCCTTTTGGAGGGCACGTTTGGCACTCCAATGGCAGCCAGGTTTGGAGAAAGGGGCAGCTTTGGTCTGGGAGAAATCCTCGACCATCTGGAATTTTTGTGTGTGAAATCCCTGGTCAGGCCACAGGCAAGTTGGCTCTGTAAGGTGGCACTTTTGCACAGGAAGACAAAGTCAAGACCCAACTTGCCAGATGTCATTTTGGAGAGCACGTTTGGCACTCCAATGGCAGCCAGGTTTGGAGAAAGGGGCATCTTTGGTCTGGGAGAAATCCTCGACCATCTGGAATTTTTGTGTGTAAAATCCCCGGTCAGGCCACAGGCAAGTTGGCTCTGTAAGGTGGCCATTTGCACAGGAAAGAAAAGTCCAGCGCCCACTTGGCAGATGTCATTTTGGAGGGCACGTTTGGCACTCCAATGGCAGCGAGGTTTGGAGAAAGAGGCAGCTTTGGTCTGGGAGAAATCCTCGACCATCTGGAATTTTTGTGTGTAAAATCCCTGGTCAGGCCACAGGCAAGTTGGCTCTGTAAGGTGGCACTTTTGCACAGGAAGACAAAGTCAAGACCCAACTTGGCAGATGTCCTTTTGGAGGGCACGTTTGGCACTCAAATGGCAGCCAGGTTTGGAGAAAGAGGCATCTTTGGTCTGGGAGAAATCCTCGACCATCTGGAATTTTTGTGTGTAAAATCCCCGGTCAGGCCACAGGCAAGTTGGCTCTGTAAGGTGGCACTTTTGCACAGGAAGGAAAAGTCCAGCGCCCACTTGCCAGATATCATTTTGGAGGGCATGTTTGGCACTCAAATGGCAGCTTGGTATGGAGGAACCATCAGCTTTGGTCTGGGAGAAATCCTCGACCATCTGGAATTTTCATGTGAAATATCCGGGTCAGGCCACAGGCAAGTTGGCTCTGTAAGGTGGCAATTTTCACAGACAGGAAAAGTCCAGAGCCCACTTGGCAGATGTCATTTTGGAGGGCACGTTTGGCACTCCAATGGCAGCCAGGTTTGGAGAAAGGGGCATCTTTGGTCTGGGAGAAATCCTCGACCATCTGGAATTTTTGTGTGTAAAATCCCTGGTCAGGCCACAGGCAAGTTGGCTCTGTAAGGTGGCACTTTTGCGCAGGAAGAAAAAATCAAGACCCAACTTGGCAGATGTCATTTTGGAGAGCACGTTAGGCACTCCAATGGCAGCCAGGTTTGGAGAAAGGGGCAGCTTTGGTCTGGGAGAAATCCTCGACCATCTGGAATTTTTGTGTGTAAAATCCCCGGTCAGGCCACAGGCAAGTTGGCTCTGTAAGGTGGCCATTTGCACAGGAAGAAAAAGTCCAGCGCCCACTTGGCAGATGTCATTTTGGAGGGCACGTTTGGCACTCCAATGGCAGCCAGGTTTGGAGAAAGGGGCAGCTTTGGTCTGGGAGAAATCCTCGACCATCTGGAATTTTTGTGTGTGAAATCCCTGGTCAGGCCACAGTCAAGTTGTCTCTGTAAGGTGGCAATTTTCACAGGAAGGAAAAGTCCAGCGCCCACTTGGCAGATGTCATTTTGGAGGGCACGTTTGGCACTCCAATGGCAGCCAGGTTTGGAGAAAGGGGCAGCTTTGGTCTGGGAGAAATCCTCGACCATCTGGAATTTTTGTGTGTAAAATCCCCGGTCAGGCCACAGGCAAGTTGGCTCTGTAAGGTGGCACTTTTGCACAGGAAGACAAAGTCAAGACCCAACTTGGCAGATGTCCTTTTGGAGGGCACGTTTGGCACTCAAATGGCAGCCAGGTTTGGAGAAAGGGGCAGCTTTGGTCTGGGAGAAATCCTCGACCATCTGGAATTTTTGTGTGTGAAATCCCTGGTCAGGCCACAGGCAAGTTGGCTCTGTAAGGTGGCAATTTTCACAGGAAGACATAGTCCAGCGCCCACTTGCCAGATATCATTTTGGAGGGCATGTTTGGCACTCAAATGGCAGCTAGGTATGGAGGAACGGGCAGCTTTGGTCTGGGAGAAATCCTTGACCATCTGGAATTTTTGTGTGTAAAATCCCCGGTCAGGCCACAGGCAAATTGGCTGTGTATGGTGGAACTTTTGCACAGGAACAGAATGTCAAGACCCAACTTGGCAGATGTCATTTTGGTGGGCACGTTTGGCGCTCCAATGGCAGCCAGGTTTGGAGAAAGGGGCAGCTTTGGTCTGGGAGAAATCCTCGACCATCTGGAATTTTTGTGTATAATATCCCGATCAGGCCACAGGCAAGTTGGCTCTGTAAGGTGGCACTTTTGCACATGAAGACAAAGTCCAGAGCCCACTTGCCAGATGTCATTTTGGAGCGCACGTTTGGCACTCAAATGGCAGCCAGGTTTGGAGAAAGGGGCAGTTTTGGTCTGGGAGAAATCCTCGACCATCTGGAATTTTTGTGTGTAAAATATCCCGGTCAGGCCACAGGCAAGTTGGCTCTGTAAGGTGGCACTTTTGCGCAGGAAGAAAAAATCAAGGCCCAACTTGCCATATGTCATTTTGGAGGGCACGTTTGGCACTCAAATGGCAGCCAGGTGTGGAGAAAGAGGCATCTTTGGTCTGGGAGAAATCCTCGACCATCTGGAATTTTTGTGTATAATATCCCGGTCAGGCCACAGGCAAGTTGGCTCTATAAGGTGGGAATTTGCTCAGCAAGGAAAAGTCCAGCGCCCACTTGGCAGATGTCATTTTGGAGGGCACGTTTGGCACTCAAATGGCAGCCAGGTTTGGAGAAAGGGGCAGCTTTGGTCTGGGAGAAATCCTCGACCATCTGGAATTTTTGTGTGTGAAATCCCCGGTCAGGCAACAGGCAAGTTGGCTATGTAAGGTGGCAATTTTCACAGGAAGGAAAAGTCCAGCGCCCACTTGGCAGATGTCATTTTGGAGGACACGTTTGGCACTCAAATGGCAGCCAGGTTTGGAGAAAGGGGCAGCTTTGGTCTGGGAGAAATCCTCGACCATCTGGAATTTTTGTGTATAATATCCCGGTCAGGCCACAGGCAAGTTGGCTCTATAAGGTGGCAATTTTGGACAGGAAGAAAAATTCCAGCGCCCACTTGGCAGATGTAATTTTGGAGGGCACGTTTGGCACTCCAATGGCAGCCAGGTTTGGAGAAAGGGGCAGCTTTGGTCTGGGAGAAATCCTCGACCATCTGGAATTTTTGTGTGTAAAATCCCCGGTCAGGTCACAGGCAAGTTGGCTCTGTAAGGTGGCCAATTGCACAGGAAGGAAATGTCCAGCGCCCACTTGGCAGATGTCATTTTGGAGGGCACGTTTGGCACTCCAATGGCAGCCAGGTTTGGAGAAAGGGGCAGCTTTGGTCTGGGAGAAATCCTCGACCATCTGGAATTTTTGTGTGTAAAATCCCCGGTCAGGCAACAGGCAAGTTGGCTCTGTAAGGTGGCAATTTTCACAGGAAGGAAAAGTCCAGCGCCCACTTGGCAGATGTCATTTTGGAGGACACGTTTGGCACTCAAATGGCAGCCAGGTTTGGAGAAAGGGGCAGCTTTGGTCTGGGAGAAATCCTCGACCATCTGGAATTTTTGTGTATAATATCCCGGTGAGGCCACAGGCAAGTTGGCTCTATAAGGTGGCACTTTTGCACAGGAAGAAAAATTCCAGCGCCCACTTGGCAGATGTAATTTTGGAGGGCACGTTTGGCACTCCAATGGCAGTCAGGTTTGGAGAAAGGGGCAGCTTTGGTCTGGGAGAAATCCTCGACCATCTGGAATTTTTGTGTGTAAAATCCCCGGTCAGGTCACAGGCAAGGTGGCTCTGTAATGTGGGAATTTGCACAGGAAGGAAAAGTCCAGCGCCCACTTGGCAGATGTCATTTTGGAGGGCATGTTTGGCACTCAAATGGCAGCCAGGTTTGGAGAAAGGGGCAGCTTTGGTCTGGGAGAAATCCTCGACCATCTGGAATTTTTGTGTGTAAAATCCCCGGTCAGGCCACAGGCAAGTTGGCTCTGTAAGGTGGCACTTTTGCACAGGAAGAAAAAGTCAAGACCCAACTTGCCAGATGTCATTTTGGAGGGCACGTTTGGCACTCAAATGGCAGCCAGGTTTGGAGAAAGGGGCAGCTTTGGTCTGGGAGAAATCCTCGACCATCTGGAATTTTTGTGTGTAAAATCCCTGGTCAGGCCACAGGCAAGTTGGCTCTGTAAGGTGGCACTTTTGCACAGGAAGAAAAAGTCCAGAACCCACTTGGCAGATGTAATTTTGGAGGGCACGTTTGGCACTCGAATGGCAGCCAGGTTTGGAGAAAGGGGCAGCTTTGGTCTGGGAGAAATCCTCGACCATCTGGAATTTTTGTGTGTAAAATCCCCGGTCAGTTCACAGGCAAGTTGGATCTGTAAGGTGGCACTTTTGCACAGGAAGAAAAAGTCCAGCGCCCACTTGGCAGATGTCATTTTGGAGGGCACGTTTGGCACTCAAATGGCAGCCAGGTTTGGAGAAAGGGGCAGCTTTGGTCTGGGAGAAATCCTCGACCATCTGGAATTTTTGTGTGTAAAATCCCTGGTCAGGCCACAGGCAAGTTGGCTCTGTAAGGTGGCAATTTTTGCAGGAAGCAGAAGTCCAGCGCCCACGTGCCAGATGTCATTTTGGAGGGCACGTTTGGCACTCGAATTACAGCCTGGTTTGGAGAAAGGGGCAGCTTTGGTCTGGGAGAAATCCTCGACCATCTGGAATTTTTGTGTGTGAAATCCCCTGTCAGGCAACAGGCAAGTTGGCTCTGTAAGGTGGCACTTTTGCACAGGAAGAAAAAATCAAGACCCAACTTGCCAGACGTCTTTTTGGAGAGCACATTTGGCACTCCAATGGCAGCCAGGTGTGGAGAAAGAGGCATCTTTGGTCTGGGAGAAATCCTCGACCATCTGGAATTTTTGTGTGTAAAATCCCTGGTCAGGCCACAGGCAAGTTGGCTCTGTACGGTGGCACTTTTGCACAGGAAGAAAAAGTCAAGACCCAACTTGCCAGATGTCATTTTGGAGAGCATGTTTGGCACTCCAATGGCAGCCAGGTTTGGAGAAAGGGGCAGCTTTGGTCTGGGAGAAATCCTCGACCATCTGGAATTTTTGTGTGTAAAATCCCCGGTCAGGCCACAGGCAAGTTGGCTCTGTAAGGTGGCACTTTTGCACAGGAAGAAAAAGTCAAGACCCAACTTGCCAGATGTCATTTTGGAGGGCACGTTTGGCACTCAAATGGCAGCCAGGTTTGGAGAAAGGGGCAGCTTTGGTCTGGGAGAAATCCTCGACCATCTGGAATTTTTGTGTGTAAAATCCCTGGTCAGGCCACAGGCAAGTTGGCTCTGTAAGGTGGCACTTTTGCACAGGAAGAAAAAGTCCAGAACCCACTTGGCAGATGTAATTTTGGAGGGCACGTTTGGCACTCCAATGGCAGCCAGGTTTGGAGAAAGGGGCAGCTTTGGTCTGGGAGAAATCCTCGACCATCTGGAATTTTTGTGTGTAAAATCCCCGGTCAGTTCACAGGCAAGTTGGATCTGTAAGGTGGCACTTTTGCACAGGAAGAAAAAGTCCAGCGCCCACTTGGCAGATGTCATTTTGGAGGGCACGTTTGGCACTCAAATGGCAGCCAGGTTTGGAGAAAGGGGCAGCTTTGGTCTGGGAGAAATCCTCGACCATCTGGAATTTTTGTGTGTAAAATCCCTGGTCAGGCCACAGGCAAGTTGGCTCTGTAAGGTGGCAATTTTTGCAGGAAGCAGAAGTCCAGCGCCCACGTGCCAGATGTCATTTTGGAGGGCACGTTTGGCACTCGAATTACAGCCTGGTTTGGAGAAAGGGGCAGCTTTGGTCTGGGAGAAATCCTCGACCATCTGGAATTTTTGTGTGTGAAATCCCCTGTCAGGCAACAGGCAAGTTGGCTCTGTAAGATGGCACTTTTGCACAGGAAGAAAAAGTCCAGAGCCCACTTGGCAGATGTAATTTTGGAGGGCACGTTTGGCACTCCAATGGCAGCCAGGTTTGGAGAAAGGGGCAGCTTTGGTCTGGGAGAAATCCTTGACCATCTGGAATTTTTGTGTGTAAAATCCCTGGTCAGGTCACAGGCAAGTTGGCTCTGTAAGGTGGCACTTTTGCACAGGAAGAAAAAATCAAGACCCAACTTGCCAGACGTCATTTTGGAGAGCACATTTGGCACTCCAATGGCAGCCAGGTGTGGAGAAAGAGGCATCTTTGGTCTGGGAGAAATCCTCGACCATCTGGAATTTTTGTGTGTAAAATCCCTGGTCAGGCCACAGGCAAGTTGGCTCTGTACGGTGGCACTTTTGCACAGGAAGAAAAAGTCAAGACCCAACTTGCCAGATGTCATTTTGGAGAGCATGTTTGGCACTCCAATGGCAGCCAGGTTTGGAGAAAGGGGCAGCTTTGGTCTGGGAGAAATCCTCGACCATCTGGAATTTTTGTGTGTAAAATCCCCGGTCAGGCCACAGGCAAGTTGGCTCTGTAAGGTGGCACTTTTGCACAGGAAGAAAAAGTCAAGACCCAAATTGCCAGATGTCATTTTGGAGGGCACGTTTGGCACTCAAATGGCAGCCAGGTTTGGAGAAAGGGGCAGCTTTGGTCTGGGAGAAATCCTCGACCATCTGGAATTTTTGTGTGTAAAATCCCCGGTCAGTTCACAGGCAAGTTGGATCTGTAAGGTGGCACTTTTGCACAGGAAGAAAAAGTCCAGCGCCCACTTGGCAGATGTCATTTTGGAGGGCACGTTTGGCACTCAAATGGCAGCCAGGTTTGGAGAAAGGGGCAGCTTTGGTCTGGGAGAAATCCTCGACCATCTGGAATTTTTGTGTGTAAAATCCCTGGTCAGGCCACCGGCAAGTTGGCTCTGTAAGGTGGCAATTTTTGCAGGAAGCAGAAGTCCAGCGCCCACGTGCCAGATGTCATTTTGGAGGGCACGTTTGGCACTCGAATTACAGCCTGGTTTGGAGAAAGGGGCAGCTTTGGTCTGGGAGAAATCCTCGACCATCTGGAATTTTTGTGTGTAAAATCCCCGGTCAGTTCACAGGCAAGTTGGATCTGTAAGGTGGCACTTTTGCACAGGAAGAAAAAGTCCAGCGCCCACTTGGCAGATGTCATTTTGGAGGGCACGTTTGGCACTCAAATGGCAGCCAGGTTTGGAGAAAGGGGCAGCTTTGGTCTGGGAGAAATCCTCGACCATCTGGAATTTTTGTGTGTAAAATCCCTGGTCAGGCCACCGGCAAGTTGGCTCTGTAAGGTGGCAATTTTTGCAGGAAGCAGAAGTCCAGCGCCCACGTGCCAGATGTCATTTTGGAGGGCACGTTTGGCACTCGAATTACAGCCTGGTTTGGAGAAAGGGGCAGCTTTGGTCTGGGAGAAATCCTCGACCATCTGGAATTTTTGTGTGTGAAATCCCCTGTCAGGCAACAGGCAAGTTGGCTCTGTAAGATGGCACTTTTGCACAGGAAGAAAAAGTCCAGAGCCCACGTGGCAGATGTAATTTTGGAGGGCACGTTTGGCACTGCAATGGCAGCCAGGTTTGGAGAAAGGGGCAGCTTTGGTCTGGGAGAAATCCTTGACCATCTGGAATTTTTGTGTGTAAAATCCCTGGTCAGGCCACAGGCAAGTTGGCTCTGTAAGGTGGCACTTTTGCACAGGAAGAAAAAGTAAAGACCCAACTAGCCAGACGTCTTTTTGGAGAGCACATTGGGCACTCCAATGGCAGCCAGGTGTGGAGAAAGAGGCATCTTTGGTCTGGGAGAAATCCTCGACCATCTGGAATTTTTGTGTGTAAAATCCCTGGTCAGGCCACAGGCAAGTTGGCTCTGTACGGTGGCACTTTTGCACAGGAAGACCAAGTCCAGCACCCACTTGGCAGATGTCATTTTGGAGGGCACGTTTGGCACTCAAATGGCAGCCAGGTTTGGAGAAAGGGGCAGCTTTGGTCTGGGAGAAATCCTCGACCATCTGGAATTTTTGTGTGTGAAATCCCCGGTCAGGCAACAGGCAAGTTGGCTCTGTAAGGTGGCAATTTTCACAGGAAGGAAAAGTCCAGCGCCCACTTGGCAGATGTCATTTTGGAGGACACGTTTGGCACTCAAATGGCAGCCAGGTTTGGAGAAAGGGGCAGCTTTGGTCTGGGAGAAATCCTCGACCATCTGGAATTTTTGTGTATAATATCCCGGTCAGGCCACAGGCAAGTTGGCTCTATAAGGTGGCAATTTTGGACAGGAAGAAAAATTCCAGCGCCCACTTGGCAGATGTCATTTTGGAGGGCACGTTTGGCACTCCAATGGCAGCCAGGTTTGGAGAAAGGGGCAGCTTTGGTCTGGGAGAAATCCTCGACCATCTGGAATTTTTGTGTGTAAAATCCCCGGTCAGGCAACAGGCAAGTTGGCTCTGTAAGGTGGCAATTTTCACAGGAAGAAAAAGTCCAGCGCCCACTTGGCAGATGTCATTTTGGAGGACACGTTTGGCACTCAAATGGCAGCCAGGTTTGGAGAAAGGGGCATCTTTGGTCTGGGAGAAATCCTCGACCATCTGGAATTATTGTGTATAATATCCCGGTGAGGCCACAGGCAAGTTGGCTCTATAAGGTGGCACTTTTGCACAGGAAGAAAAATTCCAGCGCCCACTTGGCAGATGTAATTTTGGAGGGCACGTTTGGCACTCCAATGGCAGTCAGGTTTGGAGAAAGGGGCAGCTTTGGTCTGGGAGAAATCCTCGACCATCTGGAATTTTTGTGTGTAAAATCCCCGGTCAGGTCACAGGCAAGGTGGCTCTGTAATGTGGGAATTTGCACAGGAAGGAAAAGTCCAGCGCCCACTTGGCAGATGTCATTTTGGAGGGCATGTTTGGCACTCAAATGGCAGCCAGGTTTGGAGAAAGGGGCAGCTTTGGTCTGGGAGAAATCCTCGACCATCTGGAATTTTTGTGTGTAAAATCCCCGGTCAGGCTACAGGCAAGTTGGCTCTGTTAACGTGGCAATTTTCACAGGAAGCAGAAGTCCAGCGCCCACTTGGCAGATGTCATTTTGGAGGGCACGTTTGGCACTCAAATGGCAGCCAGGTTTGGAGAAAGGGGCAGCTTTGGTCTGGGAGAAATCCTCGACCATCTGGAATTTTTGTGTGTAAAATCCCCGGTCAGTTCACAGGCAAGTTGGATCTGTAAGGTGGCACTTTTGCACAGGAAGAAAAAGTCCAGCGCCCACTTGGCAGATGTCATTTTGGAGGGCACGTTTGGCACTCAAATGGCAGCCAGGTTTGGAGAAAGGGGCAGCTTTGGTCTGGGAGAAATCCTCGACCATCTGGAATTTTTGTGTGTATAATCCCTGGTCCGGCCACCGGCAAGTTGGCTCTGTAAGTTGGCAATTTTTGCAGGAAGCAGAAGTCCAGCGCCCACGTGCCAGATGTCATTTTGGAGGGCACGTTTGGCACTCGAATTACAGCCTGGTTTGGAGAAAGGGGCAGCTTTGGTCTGGGAGAAATCCTCGACCATCTGGAATTTTTGTGTGTGAAATCCCCTGTCAGGCAACAGGCAAGTTGGCTCTGTAAGATGGCACTTTTGCACAGGAAGAAAAAGTCCAGAGCCCACTTGGCAGATGTAATTTTGGAGGGCACGTTTGGCACTCCAATGGCAGCCAGGTTTGGAGAAAGGGGCAGCTTTGGTCTGGGAGAAATCCTTGACCATCTGGAATTTTTGTGTGTAAAATCCCTGGTCAGGCCACAGGCAAGTTGGCTCTGTAAGGTGGCACTTTTGCACAGGAAGAAAAAATCAAGACCCAACTTGCCAGACGTCTTTTTGGAGAGCACATTTGGCACTCCAATGGCAGCCAGGTGTGGAGAAAGAGGCATCTTTGGTCTGGGAGAAATCCTCGACCATCTGGAATTTTTGTGTGTAAAATCCCTGGTCAGGCCACAGGCAAGTTGGCTCTGTACGGTGGCACTTTTGCACAGGAAGAAAAAGTCAAGACCCAACTTGCCAGATGTCATTTTGGAGAGCATGTTTGGCACTCCAATGGCAGCCAGGTTTGGAGAAAGGGGCAGCTTTGGTCTGGGAGAAATCCTCGACCATCTGGAATTTTTGTGTGTAAAATCCCCGGTCAGGCAACAGGCAAGTTGGCTCTGTAAGGTGGCAATTTTCACAGGAATGAAAAGTCCAGCGCCCACTTGGCAGATGTCATTTTGGAGGACACGTTTGGCACTCAAATGGCAGCCAGGTTTGGAGAAAGGGGCAGCTTTGGTCTGGGAGAAATCCTCGACCATCTGGAATTTTTGTGTGTAAAATCCCCGGTCAGGCCACAGGCAAGTTGGCTCTGTAAGGTGGCACTTTTGCACAGGAAGAAAAAGTCAAGACCCAAATTGCCAGATGTCATTTTGGAGGGCACGTTTGGCACTCCAATGGCAGCCAGGTTTGGAGAAAGGGGCAGCTTTGGTCTGGGAGAAATCCTCGACCATCTGGAATTTTTGTGTGTAAAATCCCCGGTCAGTTCACAGGCAAGTTGGATCTGTAAGGTGGCACTTTTGCACAGGAAGAAAAAGTCCAGCACCCACTTGGCAGATGTCATTTTGGAGGGCACGTTTGGCACTCAAATGGCAGCCAGGTTTGGAGAAAGGGGCAGCTTTGGTCTGGGAGAAATCCTCGACCATCTGGAATTTTTGTGTGTAAAATCCCTGGTCAGGCCACCGGCAAGTTGGCTCTGTAAGGTGGCAATTTTTGCAGGAAGCAGAAGTCCAGCGCCCACGTGCCAGATGTCATTTTGGAGGGCACGTTTGGCACTCGAATTACAGCCTGGTTTGGAGAAAGGGGCAGCTTTGGTCTGGGAGAAATCCTCGACCATCTGGAATTTTTGTGTGTAAAATCCCCGATCAGGGCACAGGCAAGTTGGATCTGTAAGGTGGCACTTTTGCACAGGAAGAAAAAGTCCAGCGCCCACTTGGCAGATGTCATTTTGGAGGGCACGTTTGGCACTCAAATGGCAGCCAGGTTTGGAGAAAGGGGCAGCTTTGGTCTGGGAGAAATCCTCGACCATCTGGAATTTTTGTGTGTAAAATCCCTGGTCAGGCCACCGGCAAGTTGGCTCTGTAAGGTGGCAATTTTTGCAGGAAGCAGAAGTCCAGCGCCCACGTGCCAGATGTCATTTTGGAGGGCACGTTTGGCACTCGAATTACAGCCTGGTTTGGAGAAAGGGGCAGCTTTGGTCTGGGAGAAATCCTCGACCATCTGGAATTTTTGTGTGTGAAATCCCCTGTCAGGCAACAGGCAAGTTGGCTCTGTAAGATGGCACTTTTGCACAGGAAGAAAAAGTCCAGAGCCCACTTGGCAGATGTAATTTTGGAGGGCACGTTTGGCACTCCAATGGCAGCCAGGTTTGGAGAAAGGGGCAGCTTTGGTCTGGGAGAAATCCTTGACCATCTGGAATTTTTGTGTGTAAAATCCCTGGTCAGGCCACAGGCAAGTTGGCTGTGTAAGGTGGCACTTTTGCACAGGAAGAAAAAATCAAGACCCAACTAGCCAGACGTCTTTTTGGACAGCACATTTGGCACTCCAATGGCAGCCAGGTGTGGAGAAAGAGGCATCTTTGGTCTGGGAGAAATCCTCGACCATCTGGAATTTTTGTGTGTAAAATCCCTGGTCAGGCCACAGGCAAGTTGGCTCTGTACGGTGGCACTTTTGCACAGCAAGAAAAAGTCAAGACCCAACTTGCCAGATGTCATTTTGGAGAGCATGTTTGGCACTCCAATGGCAGCCAGGTTTGGAGAAAGGGGCAGCTTTGGTCTGGGAGAAATCCTCGACCATCTGGAATTTTTGTGTGTAAAATCCCCGGTCAGGCCACAGGCAAGTTGGCTCTATAAGGTGGCAATTTTCACAGGAAGGAAAAGTCCAGCGCCCACTTGGCAGATGTCATTTTGGAGGACACGTTTGGCACTCAAATGGCAGCCAGGTTTGGAGAAAGGGGCAGCTTTGGTCTGGGAGAAATCCTCGACCATCTGGAATTTTTGTGTGTGAAATCCCCGGTCAGGCAACAGGCAAGTTGGCTCTGTAAGGTGGCAATTTTCACAGGAAGGAAAAGTCCAGCGCCCACTTGGCAGATGTCATTTTGGAGGACACGTTTGGCACTCAAATGGCAGCCAGGTTTGGGGAAAGAGGCAGCTTTGGTCTGGGAGAAATCCTCGACCATCTGGAATTTTTGTGTGTGAAATCCCTGGTCACGCCTCAGGCAAGTTGGCTCTGTAAGGTGGCACTTTTGCACAGGAAGAAAAAGTCCAGATCCGACTTGGCAGATGTCATTTTGGAGGGCACATTTGGCACTCCAATGGCAGCCAGGTTTGGAGAAAGGGGCAGCTTTGGTCTGGGAGAAATCCTCGACCATCTGGAATTTTTGTGTATAATATCCCGGTCAGGCCACAGGCAAGTTGGCTCTATAAGGTGGCACTTTTGCACAGGAAGAAAAATTCCAGCGCCCACTTGGCAGATGTCATTTTGGAGGGCACGTTTGGCACTCCAATGGCAGCCAGGTTTGGAGAAAGGGGCAGCTTTGGTCTGGGAGAAATCCTTGACCATCTGGAATTTTTGTGTGTAAAATCCCTGGTCAGGCCACAGGCAAGTTGGCTCTGTAAGGTGGCACTTTTGCACAGGAAGAAAAAGTAAAGACCCAACTAGCCAGACGTCTTTTTGGAGAGCACATTGGGCACTCCAATGGCAGCCAGGTGTGGAGAAAGAGGCATCTTTGGTCTGGGAGAAATCCTCGACCATCTGGAATTTTTGTGTGTAAAATCCCTGGTCAGGCCACAGGCAAGTTGGCTCTGTACGGTGGCACTTTTGCACAGGAAGACCAAGTCCAGCACCCACTTGGCAGATGTCATTTTGGAGGGCACGTTTGGCACTCAAATGGCAGCCAGGTTTGGAGAAAGGGGCAGCTTTGGTCTGGGAGAAATCCTCGACCATCTGGAATTTTTGTGTGTGAAATCCCCGGTCAGGCAACAGGCAAGTTGGCTCTGTAAGGTGGCAATTTTCACAGGAAGGAAAAGTCCAGCGCCCACTTGGCAGATGTCATTTTGGAGGACACGTTTGGCACTCAAATGGCAGCCAGGTTTGGAGAAAGGGGCAGCTTTGGTCTGGGAGAAATCCTCGACCATCTGGAATTTTTGTGTATAATATCCCGGTCAGGCCACAGGCAAGTTGGCTCTATAAGGTGGCAATTTTGGACAGGAAGAAAAATTCCAGCGCCCACTTGGCAGATGTCATTTTGGAGGGCACGTTTGGCACTCCAATGGCAGCCAGGTTTGGAGAAAGGGGCAGCTTTGGTCTGGGAGAAATCCTCGACCATCTGGAATTTTTGTGTGTAAAATCCCCGGTCAGGCAACAGGCAAGTTGGCTCTGTAAGGTGGCAATTTTCACAGGAAGAAAAAGTCCAGCGCCCACTTGGCAGATGTCATTTTGGAGGACACGTTTGGCACTCAAATGGCAGCCAGGTTTGGAGAAAGGGGCATCTTTGGTCTGGGAGAAATCCTCGACCATCTGGAATTATTGTGTATAATATCCCGGTGAGGCCACAGGCAAGTTGGCTCTATAAGGTGGCACTTTTGCACAGGAAGAAAAATTCCAGCGCCCACTTGGCAGATGTAATTTTGGAGGGCACGTTTGGCACTCCAATGGCAGTCAGGTTTGGAGAAAGGGGCAGCTTTGGTCTGGGAGAAATCCTCGACCATCTGGAATTTTTGTGTGTAAAATCCCCGGTCAGGTCACAGGCAAGGTGGCTCTGTAATGTGGGAATTTGCACAGGAAGGAAAAGTCCAGCGCCCACTTGGCAGATGTCATTTTGGAGGGCATGTTTGGCACTCAAATGGCAGCCAGGTTTGGAGAAAGGGGCAGCTTTGGTCTGGGAGAAATCCTCGACCATCTGGAATTTTTGTGTGTAAAATCCCCGGTCAGGCTACAGGCAAGTTGGCTCTGTTAACGTGGCAATTTTCACAGGAAGCAGAAGTCCAGCGCCCACTTGGCAGATGTCATTTTGGAGGGCACGTTTGGCACTCAAATGGCAGCCAGGTTTGGAGAAAGGGGCAGCTTTGGTCTGGGAGAAATCCTCGACCATCTGGAATTTTTGTGTGTAAAATCCCCGGTCAGTTCACAGGCAAGTTGGATCTGTAAGGTGGCACTTTTGCACAGGAAGAAAAAGTCCAGCGCCCACTTGGCAGATGTCATTTTGGAGGGCACGTTTGGCACTCAAATGGCAGCCAGGTTTGGAGAAAGGGGCAGCTTTGGTCTGGGAGAAATCCTCGACCATCTGGAATTTTTGTGTGTATAATCCCTGGTCCGGCCACCGGCAAGTTGGCTCTGTAAGTTGGCAATTTTTGCAGGAAGCAGAAGTCCAGCGCCCACGTGCCAGATGTCATTTTGGAGGGCACGTTTGGCACTCGAATTACAGCCTGGTTTGGAGAAAGGGGCAGCTTTGGTCTGGGAGAAATCCTCGACCATCTGGAATTTTTGTGTGTGAAATCCCCTGTCAGGCAACAGGCAAGTTGGCTCTGTAAGATGGCACTTTTGCACAGGAAGAAAAAGTCCAGAGCCCACTTGGCAGATGTAATTTTGGAGGGCACGTTTGGCACTCCAATGGCAGCCAGGTTTGGAGAAAGGGGCAGCTTTGGTCTGGGAGAAATCCTTGACCATCTGGAATTTTTGTGTGTAAAATCCCTGGTCAGGCCACAGGCAAGTTGGCTCTGTAAGGTGGCACTTTTGCACAGGAAGAAAAAATCAAGACCCAACTTGCCAGACGTCTTTTTGGAGAGCACATTTGGCACTCCAATGGCAGCCAGGTGTGGAGAAAGAGGCATCTTTGGTCTGGGAGAAATCCTCGACCATCTGGAATTTTTGTGTGTAAAATCCCTGGTCAGGCCACAGGCAAGTTGGCTCTGTACGGTGGCACTTTTGAACAGGAAGAAAAAGTCAAGACCCAACTTGCCAGATGTCATTTTGGAGAGCATGTTTGGCACTCAAATGGCAGCCAGGTTTGGAGAAAGGGGCAGCTTTGGTCTGGGAGAAATCCTCGACCATCTGGAATTTTTGTGTGTAAAATCCCCGGTCAGGCAACAGGCAAGTTGGCTCTGTAAGGTGGCAATTTTCACAGGAATGAAAAGTCCAGCGCCCACTTGGCAGATGTCATTTTGGAGGACACGTTTGGCACTCAAATGGCAGCCAGGTTTGGAGAAAGGGGCAGCTTTGGTCTGGGAGAAATCCTCGACCATCTGGAATTTTTGTGTGTAAAATCCCCGGTCAGGCCACAGGCAAGTTGGCTCTGTAAGGTGGCACTTTTGCACAGGAAGAAAAAGTCAAGACCCAAATTGCCAGATGTCATTTTGGAGGGCACGTTTGGCACTCCAATGGCAGCCAGGTTTGGAGAAAGGGGCAGCTTTGGTCTGGGAGAAATCCTCGACCATCTGGAATTTTTGTGTGTAAAATCCCCGGTCAGTTCACAGGCAAGTTGGATCTGTAAGGTGGCACTTTTGCACAGGAAGAAAAAGTCCAGCACCCACTTGGCAGATGTCATTTTGGAGGGCACGTTTGGCACTCAAATGGCAGCCAGGTTTGGAGAAAGGGGCAGCTTTGGTCTGGGAGAAATCCTCGACCATCTGGAATTTTTGTGTGTAAAATCCCTGGTCAGGCCACCGGCAAGTTGGCTCTGTAAGGTGGCAATTTTTGCAGGAAGCAGAAGTCCAGCGCCCACGTGCCAGATGTCATTTTGGAGGGCACGTTTGGCACTCGAATTACAGCCTGGTTTGGAGAAAGGGGCAGCTTTGGTCTGGGAGAAATCCTCGACCATCTGGAATTTTTGTGTGTAAAATCCCCGATCAGGGCACAGGCAAGTTGGATCTGTAAGGTGGCACTTTTGCACAGGAAGAAAAAGTCCAGCGCCCACTTGGCAGATGTCATTTTGGAGGGCACGTTTGGCACTCAAATGGCAGCCAGGTTTGGAGAAAGGGGCAGCTTTGGTCTGGGAGAAATCCTCGACCATCTGGAATTTTTGTGTGTAAAATCCCTGGTCAGGCCACCGGCAAGTTGGCTCTGTAAGGTGGCAATTTTTGCAGGAAGCAGAAGTCCAGCGCCCACGTGCCAGATGTCATTTTGGAGGGCACGTTTGGCACTCGAATTACAGCCTGGTTTGGAGAAAGGGGCAGCTTTGGTCTGGGAGAAATCCTCGACCATCTGGAATTTTTGTGTGTGAAATCCCCTGTCAGGCAACAGGCAAGTTGGCTCTGTAAGATGGCACTTTTGCACAGGAAGAAAAAGTCCAGAGCCCACTTGGCAGATGTAATTTTGGAGGGCACGTTTGGCACTCCAATGGCAGCCAGGTTTGGAGAAAGGGGCAGCTTTGGTCTGGGAGAAATCCTTGACCATCTGGAATTTTTGTGTGTGAAATCCCTGGTCAGGCCACAGGCAAGTTGGCTGTGTAAGGTGGCACTTTTGCACAGGAAGAAAAAATCAAGACCCAACTAGCCAGACGTCTTTTTGGACAGCACATTTGGCACTCCAATGGCAGCCAGGTGTGGAGAAAGAGGCATCTTTGGTCTGGGAGAAATCCTCGACCATCTGGAATTTTTGTGTGTAAAATCCCTGGTCAGGCCACAGGCAAGTTGGCTCTGTACGGTGGCACTTTTGCACAGCAAGAAAAAGTCAAGACCCAACTTGCCAGATGTCATTTTGGAGAGCATGTTTGGCACTCCAATGGCAGCCAGGTTTGGAGAAAGGGGCAGCTTTGGTCTGGGAGAAATCCTCGACCATCTGGAATTTTTGTGTGTAAAATCCCCGGTCAGGCCACAGGCAAGTTGGCTCTATAAGGTGGCAATTTTCACAGGAAGGAAAAGTCCAGCGCCCACTTGGCAGATGTCATTTTGGAGGACACGTTTGGCACTCAAATGGCAGCCAGGTTTGGAGAAAGGGGCAGCTTTGGTCTGGGAGAAATCCTCGACCATCTGGAATTTTTGTGTGTGAAATCCCCGGTCAGGCAACAGGCAAGTTGGCTCTGTAAGGTGGCAATTTTCACAGGAAGGAAAAGTCCAGCGCCCACTTGGCAGATGTCATTTTGGAGGACACGTTTGGCACTCAAATGGCAGCCAGGTTTGGGGAAAGAGGCAGCTTTGGTCTGGGAGAAATCCTCGACCATCTGGAATTTTTGTGTGTGAAATCCCTGGTCACGCCTCAGGCAAGTTGGCTCTGTAAGGTGGCACTTTTGCACAGGAAGAAAAAGTCCAGATCCGACTTGGCAGATGTCATTTTGGAGGGCACATTTGGCACTCCAATGGCAGCCAGGTTTGGAGAAAGGGGCAGCTTTGGTCTGGGAGAAATCCTCGACCATCTGGAATTTTTGTGTATAATATCCCGGTCAGGCCACAGGCAAGTTGGCTCTATAAGGTGGCACTTTTGCACAGGAAGAAAAATTCCAGCGCCCACTTGGCAGATGTCATTTTGGAGGGCACGTTTGGCACTCCAATGGCAGCCAGGTTTGGAGAAAGGGGCAGCTTTGGTCTGGGAGAAATCCTCGACCATCTGGAATTTTTGTGTGTAAAATCCCCGGTCAGGTCACAGGCAAGTTGGCTCTGTACGGTGGCACTTTTGCACAGGAAGAAAAAGTCAAGACCCAACTTGCCAGATGTCATTTTGGAGAGCATGTTTGGCACTCCAATGGCAGCCAGGTTTGGAGAAAGGGGCAGCTTTGGTCTGGGAGAAATCCTCGACCATCTGGAATTTTTGTGTGTAAAATCCCCGGTCAGGCCACAGGCAAGTTGGCTCTGTAAGGTGGCACTTTTGCACAGGAAGAAAAAGTGAAGACCCAAATTGCCAGATGTCATTTTGGAGGGCACGTTTGGCACTCAAATGGCAGCCAGGTTTGGAGAAAGGGGCAGCTTTGGTCTGGGAGAAATCCTCGACCATCTGGAATTTTTGTGTGTAAAATCCCCGGTCAGGCCACAGGCAAGTTGGCTCTCTAAGGTGGCACTTTTGCACAGGAAGAAAAAGTCCAGAGCCCACTTGGCAGATGTCATTTTGGAGGGCACGTTTGGCACTCCAATGGCAGCCAGGTTTGGAGAAAGGGGCAGCTTTGGTCTGGGAGAAATCCTCGACCATCTGGAATTTTTGTGTGTAAAATCCCCGGTCAGTTCACAGGCAAGTTGGATCTGTAAGGTGGCACTTTTGCACAGGAAGAAAAAGTCCAGCGCCCACTTGGCAGATGTCATTTTGGAGGGCACGTTTGGCACTCAAATGGCAGCCAGGTTTGGAGAAAGGGGCAGCTTTGGTCTGGGAGAAATCCTCGACCATCTGGAATTTTTGTGTGTAAAATCCCTGGTCAGGCCACCAGCAAGTTGGCTCTGTAAGGTGGCAATTTTTGCAGGAAGCAGAAGTCCAGCGCCCACGTGCCAGATGTCATTTTGGAGGGCACGTTTGGCACTCGAATTACAGCCTGGTTTGGAGAAAGGGGCAGCTTTGGTCTGGGAGAAATCCTCGACCATCTGGAATTTTTGTGTGTGAAATCCCCTGTCAGGCAACAGGCAAGTTGGCTCTGTAAGATGGCACTTTTGCACAGGAAGAAAAAGTCCAGAGCCCACTTGGCAGATGTAATTTTGGAGGGCACGTTTGGCACTCCAATGGCAGCCAGGTTTGGAGAAAGGGGCAGCTTTGGTCTGGGAGAAATCCTTGACCATCTGGAATTTTTGTGTGTAAAATCCCTGGTCAGGCCACAGGCAAGTTGGCTCTGTAAGGTGGCACTTTTGCACAGGAAGAAAAAATCAAGACCCAACTAGCCAGACGTCTTTTTGGAGAGCACATTTGGCACTCCAATGGCAGCCAGGTGTGGAGAAAGAGGCATCTTTGGTCTGGGAGAAATCCTCGACCATCTGGAATTTTTGTGTGTAAAATCCCTGGTCAGGCCACAGGCAAGTTGGCTCTGTACGGTGGCACTTTTGCACAGGAAGAAAAAGTCAAGACCCAACTTGCCAGATGTCATTTTGGAGAGCATGTTTGGCACTCCAATGGCAGCCAGGTTTGGAGAAAGGGGCAGCTTTGGTCTGGGAGAAATCCTCGACCATCTGGAATTTTTGTGTGTAAAATCCCCGGTCAGGCCACAGGCAAGTTGGCTCTGTAAGGTGGCAATTTTCACAGGAAGGAAAAGTCCAGCGCCCACTTGGCAGATGTCATTTTGGAGGACACGTTTGGCACTCCAATGGCAGCCAGGTTTGGAGAAAGGGGCAGCTTTGGTCTGGGAGAAATCCTCGACCATCTGGAATTTTTGTGTGTGAAATCCCCGGTCAGGCAACAGGCAAGTTGGCTCTGTAAGGTGGCAATTTTCACAGGAAGGAAAAGTCCAGCGCCCACTTGGCAGATGTCATTTTGGAGGACACGTTTGGCACTCAAATGGCAGCCAGGTTTGGGGAAAGAGGCAGCTTTGGTCTGGGAGAAATCCTCGACCATCTGGAATTTTTGTGTGTGAAATCCCTGGTCACGCCTCAGGCAAGTTGGCTCTGTAAGGTGGCACTTTTGCACAGGAAGAAAAAGTCCAGATCCGACTTGGCAGATGTCATTTTGGAGGGCACGTTTGGCACTCCAATGGCAGCCAGGTTTGGAGAAAGGGGCAGCTTTGGTCTGGGAGAAATCCTCGACCATCTGGAATTTTTGTGTATAATATCCCGGTCAGGCCACAGGCAAGTTGGCTCTATAAGGTGGCACTTTTGCACAGGAAGAAAAATTCCAGCGCCCACTTGGCAGATGTCATTTTGGAGGGCACGTTTGGCACTCCAATGGCAGCCAGGTTTGGAGAAAGGGGCAGCTTTGGTCTGGGAGAAATCCTCGACCATCTGGAATTTTTGTGTGTAAAATCCCCGGTCAGGTCACAGGCAAGTTGGCTCTGTAAGGTGGGAATTTGCACAGGAAGGAAAAGTCCAGCGCCCACTTGGCAGATGTCATTTTGGAGGGCACGTTTGGCACTCAAATGGCAGCCAGGTTTGGAGAAAGGGGCAGCTTTGGTCTGGGAGAAATCCTCGACCATCTGGAATTTTTGTGTGTAAAATCCCTGGTCAGGCCACAGGCAAGTTGGCTCTGTAAGGTGGCAATTTTCAGAGGAAGGAAAAGTCCAGCTCCCACTTGGCAGATGTCATTTTGGAGGGCACGTTTGGCATTCCAATGGCAGCCAGGTTTGGAGAAAGGGGCAGCTTTGGTCTGGGAGAAATCCTCGACCATCTGGAATTTTTGTGTGTAAAATCCCCGGTCAGGCCACAGGCAAGTTGGCTCTGTAAGGTGGCAATTTTCACAGGAAGGAAAAGTCCAGCGCCCACATGGCAGATGTCATTTTGGAGGGCACGTTTGGCACTCCAATGGCAGCCAGGTTGGAGAAAGGGGCAGCTTTGGTCTGGGAGAAATCCTCGACCATCTGGAATTTTTGTGTGTAAAATCCCCGGTCAAGCCACAGGCAAGTTGGCTCTGTAAGGTGGCAATTTTCACAGGAAGGAAAAGTCCAGCGCCCACTTGCCAGATGTAATTTTGGAGGGCACGTTTGGCACTCAAATGGCAGCCAGGTGTGGCGAAACAGGCATCTTTGGTCTGGGAGAAATCCTCGACCATCTGGAATTTTTGTGTGTAAAATATCCCGGTCAGGCCACAGGCAAGTTGGCTCTGTAAGGTGGCACTTTTGCGCAGGAAGAAAAAATCAAGGCCCAACTTGCCATATGTCATTTTGGAGGGCACGTTTGGCACTCAAATGGCAGCCAGGTGTGGAGAAAGAGGCATCTTTGGTCTGGGAGAAATCCTCGACCATCTGGAATTTTTGTGTATAATATCCCGGTCAGGCCACAGGCAAGTTGGCCCTATAAGGTGGGAATTTGCACAGCAAGGAAAAGTCCAGCGCCCACTTGGCAGATGTCATTTTGGAGGGCACGTTTGGCACTCAAATGGCAGCCAGGTTTGGAGAAAGGGGCAGCTTTGGTCTGGGAGAAATCCTCGACCATCTGGAATTTTTGTGTGTGAAATCCCCGGTCAGGCAACAGGCAAGTTGGCTCTGTAAGGTGGCAATTTTCACAGGAAGGAAAATTCCAGCGCCCACTTGGCAGATGTCATTTTGGAGGACACGTTTGGCACTCAAATGGCAGCCAGGTTTGGAGAAAGGGGCAGCTTTGGTCTGGGAGAAATCCTCGACCATCTGGAATTTTTGTGTATAATATCCCGGTCAGGCCACAGGCAAGTTGGCTCTATAAGGTGGCAATTTTGGACAGGAAGAAAAATTCCAGCGCCCACTTGGCAGATGTAATTTTGGAGGGCACGTTTGGCACTCCAATGGCAGCCAGGTTTGGAGAAAGGGGCAGCTTTGGTCTGGGAGAAATCCTCGACCATCTGGAATTTTTGTGTGTAAAATCCCCGGTCAGGTCACAGGCAAGTTGGCTCTGTAAGGTGGCAATTTGCACAGGAAGGAAATGTCCAGCGCCCACTTGGCAGATGTCATTTTGGAGGGCACGTTTGGCACTCCAATGGCAGCCAGGTTTGGAGAAAGGGGCAGCTTTGGTCTGGGAGAAATCCTCGACCATCTGGAATTTTTGTGTGTAAAATCCCCGGTCAGGCAACAGGCAAGTTGGCTCTGTAAGGTGGCAATTTTCACAGGAATGAAAAGTCCAGCGCCCACTTGGCAGATGTCATTTTGGAGGACACGTTTGGCACTCAAATGGCAGCCAGGTTTGGAGAAAGGGGCAGCTTTGGTCTGGGAGAAATCCTCGACCATCTGGAATTTTTGTGTATAATATCCCGGTGAGGCCACAGGCAAGTTGGCTCTATAAGGTGGCACTTTTGCACAGGAAGAAAAATTCCAGCGCCCACTTGGCAGATGTCATTTTGGAGGGCATGTTTGGCACTCAAATGGCAGCCAGGTTTGGAGAAAGGGGCAGCTTTGGTCTGGGAGAAATCCTCGACCATCTGGAATTTTTGTGTGTAAAATCCCCGGTCAGGCTACAGGCAAGTTGGCTCTGTTAACGTGGCAATTTTCACAGGAAGCAGAAGTCCAGCGCCCACTTGGCAGATGTCATTTTGGAGGGCACGTTTGGCACTCAAATGGCAGCCAGGTTTGGAGAAAGGGGCAGCTTTGGTCTGGGAGAAATCCTCGACCATCTGGAATTTTTGTGTGTAAAATCCCCGGTCAGGCCACAGGCAAGTTGGCTCTGTAAGGTGGCACTTTTGCACAGGAAGACAAAGTCAAGACCCAACTTGCCAGATGTCATTTTGGAGGGCACGTTTGGCACTCAAATGGCAGCCAGGTTTGGAGAAAGGGGCAGCTTTGGTCTGGGAGAAATCCTCGACCATCTGGAATTTTTGTGTGTAAAATCCCCGGTCAGTTCACAGGCAAGTTGGATCTGTAAGGTGGCACTTTTGCACAGGAAGAAAAAGTCCAGCGCCCACTTGGCAGATGTCATTTTGGAGGGCACGTTTGGCACTCAAATGGCAGCCAGGTTTGGAGAAAGGGGCAGCTTTGGTCTGGGAGAAATCCTCGACCATCTGGAATTTTTGTGTGTAAAATCCCTGGTCAGGCCACCGGCAAGTTGGCTCTGTAAGGTGGCAATTTTTGCAGGAAGCAGAAGTCCAGCGCCCACGTGCCAGATGTCATTTTGGAGGGCACGTTTGGCACTCGAATTGCAGCCTGGTTTGGAGAAAGGGGCAGCTTTGGTCTGGGAGAAATCCTCGACCATCTGGAATTTTTGTGTGTGAAATCCCCTGTCAGGCCACAGGCAAGTTGGCTCTGTAAGATGGCACTTTTGCACAGGAAGAAAAAATCAAGACCCAACTTGCCAGACGTCTTTTTGGAGAGCACATTTGGCACTCCAATGGCAGCCAGGTGTGGAGAAAGAGGCATCTTTGGTCTGGGAGAAATCCTCGACCATCTGGAATTTTTGTGTGTAAAATCCCTGGTCAGGCCACAGGCAAGTTGGCTCTGTACGGTGGCACTTTTGCACAGGAAGACAAAGTCAAGACCCAACTTGCCAGATGTCATTTTGGAGAGCACGTTTGGCACTCCAATGGCAGCCAGGTTTGGAGAAAGGGGCAGCTTTGGTCTGGGAGAAATCCTCGACCATCTGGAATTTTTGTGTGTAAAATCCCCGGTCAGGCCACAGGCAAGTTGGCTCTGTAAGGTGGCACTTTTGCACAGGAAGAAAAAGTCCAGAGCCCACTTGGCAGATGTCATTTTGGAGGGCACGTTTGGCACTCCAATGGCAGCCAGGTTTGGAGAAAGGGGCAGCTTTGGTCTGGGAGAAATCCTCGACCATCTGGAATTTTTGTGTGTAAAATCCCCGGTCAGTTCACAGGCAAGTTGGATCTGTAAGGTGGCACTTTTGCACAGGAAGAAAAAGTCCAGCGCCCACTTGGCAGATGTCATTTTGGAGGGCACGTTTGGCACTCAAATGGCAGCCAGGTTTGGAGAAAGGGGCAGCTTTGGTCTGGGAGAAATCCTCGACCATCTGGAATTTTTGTGTGTAAAATCCCTGGTCAGGCCACCGGCAAGTTGGCTCTGTAAGGTGGCAATTTTTGCAGGAAGCAGAAGTCCAGCGCCCACGTGCCAGATGTCATTTTGGAGGGCACGTTTGGCACTCGAATTACAGCCTGGTTTGGAGAAAGGGGCAGCTTTGGTCTGGGAGAAATCCTCGACCATCTGGAATTTTTGTGTGTAAAATCCCCGGTCAGTTCACAGGCAAGTTGGATCTGTAAGGTGGCACTTTTGCACAGGAAGAAAAAGTCCAGCGCCCACTTGGCAGATGTCATTTTGGAGGGCACGTTTGGCACTCCAATGGCAGCCAGGTTTGGAGAAAGGGGCAGCTTTGGTCTGGGAGAAATCCTCGACCATCTGGAATTTTTGTGTGTAAAATCCCTGGTCAGGCCACCGGCAAGTTGGCTCTGTAAGGTGGCAATTTTTGCAGGAAGCAGAAGTCCAGCGCCCACGTGCCAGATGTCATTTTGGAGGGCACGTTTGGCACTCGAATTACAGCCTGGTTTGGAGAAAGGGGCAGCTTTGGTCTGGGAGAAATCCTCGACCATCTGGAATTTTTGTGTGTGAAATCCCCTGTCAGGCAACAGGCAAGTTGGCTCTGTAAGATGGCACTTTTGCACAGGAAGAAAAAGTCCAGAGCCCACTTGGCAGATGTAATTTTGGAGGGCACGTTTGGCACTCCAATGGCAGCCAGGTTTGGAGAAAGGGGCAGCTTTGGTCTGGGAGAAATCCTTGACCATCTGGAATTTTTGTGTGTAAAATCCCTGGTCAGGCCACAGGCAAGTTGGCTCTGTAAGGTGGCACTTTTGCACAGGAAGAAAAAATCAAGACCCAACTAGCCAGACGTCTTTTTGGAGAGCACATTTGGCACTCCAATGGCAGCCAGGTGTGGAGAAAGGGGCAGCTTTGGTCTGGGAGAAATCCTCGACCATCTGGAATTTTTGTGTGTAAAATCCCCGGTCAGGTCACAGGCAAGTTGGCTCTGTAAGGTGGGAATTTGCACAGGAAGGAAAAGTCCAGCGCCCACTTGGCAGATGTCATTTTGGAGGGCACGTTTGGCACTCAAATGGCAGCCAGGTTTGGAGAAAGGGGCAGCTTTGGTCTGGGAGAAATCCTCGACCATCTGGAATTTTTGTGTGTAAAATCCCTGGTCAGGCCACAGGCAAGTTGGCTCTGTAAGGTGGCAATTTTCAGAGGAAGGAAAAGTCCAGCTCCCACTTGGCAGATGTCATTTTGGAGGGCACGTTTGGCATTCCAATGGCAGCCAGGTTTGGAGAAAGGGGCAGCTTTGGTCTGGGAGAAATCCTCGACCATCTGGAATTTTTGTGTGTAAAATCCCCGGTCAGGCCACAGGCAAGTTGGCTCTGTAAGGTGGCAATTTTCACAGGAAGGAAAAGTCTAGCGCCCACTTGGCAGATGTCATTTTGGAGGGCGCGTTTGGCACTCAAATGGCAGCCAGGTTTGGAGAAAGGGGCAGCTTTGGTCTGGGAGAAATCCTCGACCATCTGGAATTTTTGTGTGTAAAATCCCCGGTCAAGCCACAGGCAAGTTGGCTCTGTAAGGTGGCAATTTTCACAGGAAGGAAAAGTCCAGCGCCCACTTGCCAGATGTAATTTTGGAGGGCACGTTTGGCACTCTAATGGCAGCCAGGTGTGGCGAAACAGGCATATTTGGTCTGGGAGAAATCCTCGACCATCTGGAATTTTTGTGTGTAAAATCCCTGGTCAGGCCACAGGCAAGTTGGCTCTGTACGGTGGCACTTTTGCACAGGAAGAAAAATTCCAGCGCCCACTTGGAAGATGTAATTTTGGAGGGCACGTTTGGCACTCCAATGGCAGCCAGGTTTGGAGAAAGAGGCATCTTTGGTCTGGGAGAAATCCTCGACCATCTGGAATTTTTGTGTGTAAAATCCCCGGTCAGGTCACAGGCAAGTTGGCTCTGTAAGGTGGCAATTTTCACAGGAAGGAAAATTCCAGCGCCCACTTGGCAGATGTCATTTTGGAGGGCACGTTTGGCACTCAAATGGCAGCCAGGTTTGGAGAAAGGGGCAGCTTTGGTCTGGGAGAAATCCTCGACCATCTGGAATTTTTGTGTATAATATCCCGGTGAGGCCACAGGCAAGTTGGCTCTATAAGGTGGCACTTTTGCACAGGAAGAAAAATTCCAGCACCCACTTGGAAGATGTAATTTTGGAGGGCACGTTTGGCACTCCAATGGCAGCCAGGTTTGGAGAAAGGGGCAGCTTTGGTCTGGGAGAAATCCTCGACCATCTGGAATTTTTGTGTGTAAAATCCCCGGTCAGGTCACAGGCAAGTTGGCTCTGTAAGGTGGGAATTTGCACAGGAAGGAAAAGTCCAGCGCCCACTTGGCAGATGTCATTTTGGAGGGCACGTTTGGCACTCAAATGGCAGCCAGGTTTGGAGAAAGGGGCAGCTTTGGTCTGGGAGAAATCCTCGACCATCTGGAATTTTTGTGTGTGAAATCCCCGGTCAGGCCACAGGCAAGTTGGCTCTGTAAGGTGGCAATTTTCACAGGAAGGAAAAGTCCAGCGCCCACTTGCCAGATGTAATTTTGGAGGGCACGTTTGGCACTCAAATGGCAGCCAGGTGTGGCGAAACAGGCATCTTTGGTCTGGGAGAAATCCTCAACCATCTGGAATTTTTGTGTGTAAAATCCCTGGTCAGGCCACAGGCAAGTTGGCTCTGTACGGTGGCACTTTTGCACAGGAAGAAAAATTCCAGCGCCCACTTGGAAGATGTAATTTTGGAGGGCACGTTTGGCACTCCAATGGCAGCCAGGTTTGGAGAAAGGGGCAGCTTTGCTCTGGCAGAAATCCTCGACCATCTGGAATTTTTGTGTGTAAAATCCCCGGTCAGGTCACAGGCAAGTTGGCTCTGTAAGGTGGCAATTTTCACAGGAAGGAAAATTCCAGCGCCCACTTGGCAGATGTCATTTTGGAGGGCACGTTTGGCACTCAAATGGCAGCCAGGTTTGGAGAAAGGGGCAGCTTTGGTCTGGGAGAAATCCTCGACCATCTGGAATTTTTGTGTATAATATCCCGGTGAGGCCACAGGCAAGTTGGCTCTATAAGGTGGCACTTTTGCACAGGAAGAAAAATTCCAGCGCCGACTTGGAAGATGTAATTTTGGAGGGCACGTTTGGCACTCCAATGGCAGCCAGGTTTGGAGAAAGGGGCAGCTTTGGTCTGGGAGAAATCCTCGACCATCTGGAATTTTTGTGTGTAAAATCCCCGGTCAGGTCACAGGCAAGTTGGCTCTGTAAGGTGGGAATTTGCACAGGAAGGAAAAGTCCAGCGCCCACTTGGCAGATGTCATTTTGGAGGGCATGTTTGGCACTCAAATGGCAGCCAGGTTTGGAGAAAGGGGCAGCTTTGGTCTGGGAGAAATCCTCGACCATCTGGAATTTTTGTGTGTGAAATCCCCTGTCAGGCAACAGGCAAGTTGGCTCTGTAAGATGGCACTTTTGCACAGGAAGAAAAAGTCCAGAGCCCACTTGGCAGATGTAATTTTGGAGGGCACGTTTGGCACTCCAATGGCAGCCAGGTTTGGAGAAAGGGGCAGCTTTGGTCTGGGAGAAATCCTTGACCATCTGGAATTTTTGTGTGTAAAATCCCTGGTCAGGCCACAGGCAAGTTGGCTCTGTAAGGTGGCACTTTTGCACAGGAAGAAAAAATCAAGACCCAACTTGCCAGACGTCTTTTTGGAGAGCACGTTTGGCACTCCAATGGCAGCCAGGTGTGGAGAAAGAGGCATCTTTGGTCTGGGAGAAATCCTCGACCATCTGGAATTTTTGTGTGTAAAATCCCCGGTCAAGCCACAGGCAAGTTGGCTCTGTAAGGTGGCAATTTTCACAGGAAGGAAAAGTCCAGCGCCCACTTGGCAGATGTCATTTTGGAGGACACGTTTGGCACTCAAATGGCAGCCAGGTGTGGCGAAACAGGCATCTTTGGTCTGGGAGAAATCCTCGACCATCTGGAATTTTTGTGTGTAAAATCCCCGGTCAGGCAACAGGCAAGTTGGCTCTGTAAGGTGGCAATTTTCACAGGAAGGAAAAGTCCAGCGCCCACTTGGCAGATGTCATTTTGGAGGACACGTTTGGCACTCCAATGGCAGCCAGGTTTGGAGAAAGGGGCAGCTTTGGTCTGGGAGAAATCCTCGACCATCTGGAATTTTTGTGTGTGAAATCCCCGGTCAGGCAACAGGCAAGTTGGCTCTGTAAGGTGGCAATTTTCACAGGAAGGAAAAGTCCAGCGCCCACTTGGCAGATGTCATTTTGGAGGACACGTTTGGCACTCCAATGGCAGCCAGGTTTGGAGAAAGGGGCAGCTTTGGTCTGGGAGAAATCCTCGACCATCTGGAATTTTTGTGTGTGAAATCCCCTGTCAGGCAACAGGCAAGTTGGCTCTGTAAGGTGGCACTTTTGCACAGGAAGAAAAAGTCCAGAGCCCACTTGGCAGATGTCATTTTGGAGGGCACGTTTGGCACTCAAATGGCAGCCAGGTTTGGAGAAAGAGGCAGCTTTGGTCTGGGAGAAATCCTTGACCATCTGGAATTTTTGTGTGTAAAATCCCTGGTCAGGCCACAGGCAAGTTGGCTCTGTAAGGTGGCACTTTTGCACAGGAAGAAAAAATCAAGACCCAACTTGCCAGACGTCTTTTTGGAGAGCACGTTTGGCACTCCAATGGCAGCCAGGTGTGGAGAAAGAGGCATCTTTGGTCTGGGAGAAATGCTCGACCATCTGGAATTTTTGTGTGTAAAATCCCTGGTCAGGCCACAGGCAAGTTGGCTCTGTACGGTGGCACTTTTGCACAGGAAGGAAAAGTCAAGACCCAACTTGCCAGATGTCATTTTGGAGAGCATGTTTGGCACTCCAATGGCAGCCAGGTTTGGAGAAAGGGGCAGCTTTGGTCTGGGAGAAATCCTCGACCATCTGGAATTTTTGTGTGTAAAATCCCCGGTCAGTTCACAGGCAAGTTGGCTCTGTAAGGTGGCAATTTTCACAGTAAGGAAAAGTCCAGAGCCCACTTGCCAGATGTAATTTTGGAGGGCACGTTTGGCACTCAAATGGCAGCCAGGTGTGGAGAAAGGGGCAGCTTTGGTCTGGGAGAAATCCTCGACCATCTGGAATTTTTGTGTGTAAAATCCCCGGTCAGGCAACAGGCAAGTTGGCTCTGTAAGGTGGCAATTTTCACAGGAAGGAAAAGTCCAGCGCCCACTTGGCAGATGTCATTTTGGAGGACACGTTTGGCACTCCAATGGCAGCCAGGTTTGGAGAAAGGGGTAGCTTTGGTCTGGGAGAAATCCTCGACCATCTGGAATTTTTGTGTGTGAAATCCCCGGTCAGGCAACAGGCAAGTTGGCTCTGTAAGGTGGCAATTTTCACAGGAAGGAAAAGTCCAGCGCCCACTTGGCAGATGTCATTTTGGAGGACACGTTTGGCACTCCAATGGCAGCCAGGTTTGGGGAAAGAGGCAGCTTTGGTCTGGGAGAAATCCTCGACCATCTGGAATTTTTGTGTGTGAAATCCCTGGTCATGCCTCAGGCAAGTTGGCTCTGTAATGTGGCACTTTTGTTCAGGAAGAAAAAGTCCAGATCCGACTTGGCAGATGTCATTTTGGCGGACACGTTTGGCACTCAAATGGCAGCCAGGTTTGGAGAAAGGGGCAGCTTTGGTCTGGGAGAAATCCTCGACCATCTGGAATTTTTGTGTGTAAAATCCCTGGTCAGGCCACAGGCAAGTTGGCTCTGTAAGGTGGCACTTTTGCACAGGAAGAAAAAGTCCAGAGCCCACTTGGCAGATGTCATTTTGGAGGGCACGTTTGGCACTCAAATGGCAGCCAGGTTTGGAGAAAGGGGCAGCTTTGGTCTGGGAGAAATCTTCGACCATCTGGAATTTTTGTGTATAATATCCCGGTCAGGCCACAGGCAAGTTGGCTCTATAAGGTGGGAATTTGCACAGCAAGGAAAAGTCCAGCGACCACTTCGCAGATGTCATTATGGAGGGCACGTTTGGCACTCAAATGGCAGCCAGGTTTGGAGAAAGGGGCAGCTTTGGTCTGGGAGAAATCCTCGACCATCTGGAATTTTTGTGTGTGAAATCCCCGGTCAGGCAACAGGCAAGTTGGCTCTGTAAGGTGGCAATTTTCACAGGAAGGAAAAGTCCAGCGCCCACTTGGCAGATGTAATTTTGGAGGACACGTTTGGCACTCAAATGGCAGCCAGATGTGGCGAAACAGGCATCTTTGGTCTGGGAGAAATCCTCGACCATCTGGAATTTTTGTGTATAATATCCCGGTCAGGCCACAGGCAAGTTGGCTCTGTAAGGTGGCACTTTTGCACAGGAAGAAAAAGTCCAGAGCCCACTTGGCAGATGTAATTTTGGAGGGCACGTTTGGCACTCCAATGGCAGCCAGGTTTGGAGAAAGGGGCAGCTTTGGTCTGGGAGAAATCCTTGACCATCTGGAATTTTTGTGTGTAAAATCCCTGGTCAGGCAACAGGCAAGTTGGCTCTGTAAGGTGGCACTTTTGCACAGGAAGAAAAAATCAAGACCCAACTTGCCAGACGTCTTTTTGGAGAGCACATTTGGCACTCCAATGGCAGCCAAGTGTGGAGAAAGAGGCATCTTTGGTCTGGGAGAAATCCTCGACCATCTGGAATTTTTGTGTGTAAAATCCCTGGTCAGGCCACAGGCAAGTTGGCTCTGTACGGTGGCACTTTTGCACAGGAAGAAAAAGTCAAGACCCAACTTGCCAGATGTCATTTTGGAGAGCATGTTTGGCACTCAAATGGCAGCCAGGTGTGGCGAAACAGGCATCTTTGGACTGGGAGAAATCCTCAACCATCTGGAATTTTTGTGTGTAAAATCCCTGGTCAGGCCACAGGCAAGTTGGCTCTGTAAGGTGGAAATTTGCACAGGAAGGAAAAGTCCAGCGCCCACTTGGCAGATGTCATTTTGGAGGGCACGTTTGGCGCTCAAATGGCAGCCAGGTTTGGAGAAAGGGGCAGCTTTGGTCTGGGAGAAATCCTCGACCATCTGGAATTTTTGTGTGTAAAATCCCCGGTCAGGCAACAGGCAAGTTGGCTCTGTAAGGTGGCAATTTTCATAGGAAGGAAAAGTCCAGCGCCCACTTGGCAGATGTCATTTTGGAGGACACGTTTGGCACTCCAATGGCAGCCAGGTTTGGAGTAAGGGGCAGCTTTGGTCTGGGAGAAATCCTCGACCATCTGGAATTTTTGTGTGTGAAATCCCCGGTCAGGCAACAGGCAAGTTGGCTCTGTAAGGTGGCAATTTTCACAGGAAGGAAAAGTCCTGCGCCCACTTGGCAGATGTCATTTTGGAGGACACGTTTGGCACTCCAATGGCAGCCAGGTTTGGAGAAAGGGGCAGCTTTGGTGTGGGAGAAATCCTCGACCATCTGGAATTTTTGTGTGTGAAATCCCTGGTCATGCCTCAGGCAAGTTGGCTCTGTAAGGTGGCACTTTTGTTCAGGAAGAAAAAGTCCAGATCCGACTTGGCAGATGTCATTTTGGAGGGCACGTTTGGCACTCAAATGGCAGCCAGGTTTGGAGAAAGGGGCAGCTTTGGTCTGGGAGAAATCCTCGACCATCTGGAATTTTTGTGTGTAAAATCCCTGGTCAGGCCACAGGCAAGTTGGCTCTGTAAGGTGGCACTTTTGCACAGGAAGAAAAAGTCCAGAGCCCACTTGGCAGATGTCATTTTGGAGGGCACGTTTGGCACTCCAATGGCAGCCAGGTTTGGAGAAAGGGGCAGCTTTGGTCTGGGAGAAATCCTCGACCATCTGGAATTTTTGTGTATAATATCCCGGTCAGGCCACAGGCAAGTTGGCTCTGTAAGGTGGCACTTTTGCACAGGAAGAAAAAGTCCAGAGCCCACTTGGCAGATGTCATTTTGGAGGGCACGTTTGGCACTCAAATGGCAGCCAGGTTTGGAGAAAGGGGCAGCTTTGGTCTGGGAGAAATCCTTGACCATCTGGAATTTTTGTGTGTAAAATCCCTGGTCAGGCCACAGGCAAGTTGGCTCTGTAAGGTGGCACTTTTGCACAGGAAGAAAAAATCAAGACCCAACTTGCCAGACGTCTTTTTGGAGAGCACATTTGGCACTCCAATGGCAGCCAGGTGTGGAGAAAGAGGCATCTTTGGTCTGGGAGAAATCCTCGACCATCTGGAATTTTTGTGTGTAAAATCCCCGGTCAGGCAACAGGCAAGTTGGCTCTGTAAGGTGGCAATTTTCACAGTAAGGAAAAGTCCAGCGCCCACTTGGCAGATGTCATTTTGGAGGGCACGTTTGGCACTCCAATGGCAGCCAGGTTTGGAGAAAGGGGCAGCTTTGGTCTGGGAGAAATCCTCGACCATCTGGAATTTTTGTGTGTGAAATCCCCGGTCAGGCAACAGGCAAGTTGGCTCTGTAAGGTGGCAATTTTCACAGGAAGGAAAAGTCCAGCGCCCACTTGGCAGATGTCATTTTGGAGGACACGTTTGGCACTCCAATGGCAGCCAGGTTTGGAGAAAGGGGCAGCTTTGGTCTGGGAGAAATCCTCGACCATCTGGAATTTTTGTGTGTGAAATCCCCGGTCAGGCAACAGGCAAGTTGGCTCTGTAAATTGGGAATTTGCACAGGAAGGAAAAGTCCAGCGCCCACTTGCCAGATGTCATTTTGGAGGGCACGTTTGGCACTCAAATGGCAGCCAGGTTTGGAGAAAGAGGCAGCTTTGGTCTGGGAGAAATCCTCGACCATCTGGAATTTTTGTGTGTGAAATCCCTGGTCACGCCTCAGGCAAGTTGGCTCTGTAAGGTGGCACTTTTGCACAGGAAGAAAAAGTCCAGATCCGACTTGGCAGATGTCATTTTGGAGGGCACGTTTGGCACTCAAATGGCAGCCAGGTTTGGAGAAAGGGGCAGCTTTGGTCTGGGAGAAATCCTCGACCATCTGGAATTTTTGTGTGTGAAATGCCCGGTCAGGCAACAGGCAAGTTGGCTCTGTAAGGTGGCAATTTTCACAGGAAGGAAAATTCCAGCGCCCACTTGGCAGATGTAATTTTGGAGGACACGTTTGGCACTCAAATGGCAGCCAGGTTTGGAGAAAGGGGCAGCTTTGGTCTGGGAGAAATCCTCGACCATCTGGAATTTTTGTGTATAATATCCTGGTCAGGCCAAAGGCAAGTTGGCTCTGTAAGGTGGGAATTTGCACAGGAAGGAAAAGTCCAGCGCCCACTTGGCAGATGTCATTTTGGAGGGCACGTTTGGCACTCAAATGGCAGCCAGGTTTGGAGAAAGGGGCAGCTTTGGTCTGGGAGAAATCCTCGACCATCTGGAATTTTTGTGTGTAAAATCCCCGGTCAGGCCACAGGCAAGTTGGATCTGTAAGGTGGCACTTTTGCACAGGAAGACAAAGTCAAGACCCAACTTGCCAGATGTCATTTTGGAGGGCACGTTTGGCATTCCAATGGCAGCCAGGTTTGGAGAAAGGGGCAGCTTTGGTCTGGGAGAAATCCTCGACCATCTGGAATTTTTGTGTGTAAAATCCCTGGTCAGGCCACAGGCAAGTTGGATCTGTACGGTGGCACTTTTGCACAGGAAGGAAAAGTCAAGACCCAACTTGCCAGATGTCATTTTGGAGGGCACGTTTGGCACTCCAATGGCAGCCAGGTTTGGAGAAAGGGGCAGCTTTGGTCTGGGAGAAATCCTCGACCATCTGGAATTTTTGTGTGTAAAATCCCCGGTCAGGCTACAGGCAAGTTGGCTCTGTTAACGTGGCAATTTTCACAGGAAGCAGAAGTCCAGCGCCCACTTGGCAGATGTCATTTTGGAGGGCACGTTTGGCACTCAAATGGCAGCCAGGTTTGGAGAAAGGGGCAGCTTTGGTCTGGGAGAAATCCTCGACCATCTGGAATTTTTGTGTGTAAAATCCCTGGTCAGGCCACAGGCAAGTTGGCTCTGTAATGTGGCACTTTTGCACAGGAAAAAAAAGTCCAGAGCCCACTTGGCAGATGTCATTTTGGAGGGCACGTTTGGCACTCAAATGGCAGCCAGGTTTGGAGAAAGGGGCAGCTTTGGTCTGGGAGAAATCCTCGACCATCTGGAATTTTTGTGTGTGAAATCCCCGGTCAGGCAACAGGCAAGTTGGCTCTGTAAGGTGGCAATTTTCACAGGAAGGAAAAGTCCAGCGCCCACTTGGCAGATGTCATTTTGGAGGACACGTTTGGCACTCCAATGGCAGCCAGGTTTGGAGAAAGGGGCAGCTTTGGTCTGGGAGAAATCCTCGACCATCTGGAATTTTTGTGTATTATATCCCGGTCAGGCCACAGGCAAGTTGGCTCTATAAGGTGGCACTTTTGGACAGGAAGAAAAATTCCAGCGCCCACTTGGCAGATGTAATTTTGGAGGGCACGTTTGGCACTCCAATGGCAGCCAGGTTTGGAGAAAGGGGCAGCTTTGGTCTGGGAGAAATCCTCGACCATCTGGAATTTTTGTGTGTAAAATTCCTGGTCAGGTCACAGGCAAGTTGGCTCTGTAAATTGGGAATTTGCACAGGAAGGAAAAGTCCAGCGCCCACTTGGCAGATGTCATTTTGGAGGGCACGTTTGGCACTCAAATGGCAGCCAGGTGTGGAGAAAGAGGCATCTTTGGTCTGGGAGAAATCCTCGACCATCTGGAATTTTTGTGTGTGAAATCCCTGGTCAGGCCACAGGCAAGTTGGCTCTGTAATGTGGCACTTTTGCACAGGAAGAAAAAGTCCAGAGCCCACTTGGCAGATGTCATTTTGGAGGGCACGTTTGGCACTCAAATGGCAGCCAGGTTTGGAGAAAGGGGCAGCTTTGGTCTGGGAGAAATCCTCGACCATCTGGAATTTTTGTGTGTGAAATCCCCGGTCAGGCAACAGGCAAGTTGGCTCTGTAAGGTGGCAATTTTCACAGGAAGGAAAAGTCCAGCGCCCACTTGGCAGATGTCATTTTGGAGGACACGTTTGGCACTCCAATGGCAGCCAGGTTTGGAGAAAGGGGCAGCTTTGGTCTGGGAGAAATCCTCGACCATCTGGAATTTTTGTGTATAATATCCCGGTCAGGCCACAGGCAAGTTGGCTCTATAAGGTGGCACTTTTGGACAGGAAGAAAAATTCCAGCGCCCACTTGGCAGATGTAATTTTGGAGGGCACGTTTGGCACTCCAATGGCAGCCAGGTTTGGAGAAAGGGGCAGCTTTGGTCTGGGAGAAATCCTCGACCATCTGGAATTTTTGTGTATAATATCCCGGTCAGGCCACAGGCAAGTTGGCTCTATAAGGTGGGAATTTGCACAGCAGGTAAAAGTCCAGCGCCCACTTGGCAGATGTCATTTTGGAGGGCACGTTTGGCACTCCAATGGCAGCCAGGTTTGGAGAAAGGGGCAGCTTTGGTCTGGGAGAAATCCTCGACCATCTGGAATTTTTGTGTGTGAAATCCCCGGTCAGGCAACAGGCAAGTTGGCTCTGTAAGGTGGCAATTTTCACAGGAAGGAAAAGTCCAGCGCCCACTTGGCTGATGTCATTTTGGAGGACACGTTTGGCACTCAAATGGCAGCCAGGTTTGGAGAAAGGGGCAGCTTTGGTCTGGGAGAAATCCTCGACCATCTGGAATTTTTGTGTGTATAATATCCCGGTCAGGCCACAGGCAAGTTGGCTCTGTAAGGTGGGAATTTGCACAGGAAGGAAAAGTCCAGCGCCCACTTGGCAGATGTCATTTTGGAGGGCATGTTTGGCACTCCAATGGCAGCCAGGTTTGGAGAAAGGGGCAGCTTTGGTCTGGGAGAAATCCTCGACCATCTGGAATTTTTGTGTGTAAATTCCCCGGTCAGGCCACCGGCAAGTTGGCTCTGTAAGGTGGCACTTTTGCACAGGAAGGAAAAGTCCAGCGACCACTTGGCAGATGTCATTTTGGAGGGCACGTTTGGCACTCAAATGGCAGCCAGGTTTGGAGAAAGGGGCAGCTTTGGTCTGGGAGAAATCCTCGACCATCTGGAATTTTTGTGTATAATATCCCGGTCAGGCCACAGGCAAGTTGGCTCTGTAAGGTGGTAATTTTCACAGGAAGGAAAAGTCCAGCTCCCACTTGCCAGATGTCATTTTGGAGGGCACGTTTGGCACTCAAATGGCAGCCAGGTTTGGAGAAAGGGGCAGCTTTGGTCTGGGAGAAATCCTCGACCATCTGGAATTTTTGTGTGTGAAATCCCCGGTCAGGCAACAGGCAAGTTGGCTCTGTAAGGTGGCAATTTTCACAGGAAGGAAAAGTCCAGCGCCCACTTGGCAGATGTCATTTTGGAGGACACGTTTGGCACTCCAATGGCAGCCAGGTTTGGAGAAAGGGGCAGCTTTGGTCTGGGAGAAATCCTCGACCATCTGGAATTTTTGTGTATAATATCCCGGTCAGGCCACAGGCAAGTTGGCTCTATAAGGTGGCACTTTTGGACAGGAAGAAAAATTCCAGCGCCCACTTGGCAGATGTCATTTTGGAGGGCACGTTTGGCACTCCAATGGCAGCCAGGTTTGGAGAAAGGGGCAGCTTTGGTCTGGGAGAAATCCTCGACCATCTGGAATTTTTGTGTGTAAAATCCCCGGTCAGGTCACAGGCAAGTTGGCTCTGTAAATTGGGAATTTGCACAGGAAGGAAAAGTCCAGCGCCCACTTGGCAGATGTCATTTTGGAGGGCACGTTTGGCACTCAAATGGCAGCCAGGTGTGGAGAAAGAGGCAGCTTTGGTCTGGGAGAAATCCTCGACCATCTGGAATTTTTGTGTGTGAAATCCCTGGTCAGGCCACAGGCAAGTTGGCTCTGTAATGTGGCACTTTTGCACAGGAAGAAAAAGTCCAGAGCCCACTTGGCAGATGTCATTTTGGAGGGCACGTTTGGCACTCAAATGGCAGCCAGGTTTGGAGAAAGGGGCAGCTTTGGTCTGGGAGAAATCCTCGACCATCTGGAATTTTTGTGTGTGAAATCCCCGGTCAGGCAACAGGCAAGTTGGCTCTGTAAGGTGGCAATTTTCACAGGAAGGAAAAGTCCAGCGCCCACTTGGCAGATGTCATTTTGGAGGACACGTTTGGCACTCCAATGGCAGCCAGGTTTGGAGAAAGGGGCAGCTTTGGTCTGGGAGAAATCCTCGACCATCTGGAATTTTTGTGTATAATATCCCGGTCAGGCCACAGGCAAGTTGGCTCTATAAGGTGGCACTTTTGGACAGGAAGAAAAATTCCAGCGCCCACTTGGCAGATGTAATTTTGGAGGGCACGTTTGGCACTCCAATGGCAGCCAGGTTTGGAGAAAGGGGCAGCTTTGGTCTGGGAGAAATCCTCGACCATCTGGAATTTTTGTGTATAATATCCCGGTCAGGCCACAGGCAAGTTGGCTCTATAAGGTGGGAATTTGCACAGCAAGGAAAAGTCCAGCGCCCACTTGGCAGATGTCATTTTGGAGGGCACGTTTGGCACTCCAATGGCAGCCAGGTTTGGAGAAAGGGGCAGCTTTGGTCTGGGAGAAATCCTCGACCATCTGGAATTTTTGTGTGTGAAATCCCCGGTCAGGCAACAGGCAATTTGGCTCTGTAAGGTGGCAATTTTCACAGGAAGGAAAAGTCCAGCGCCCACTTGGCAGATGTCATTTTGGAGGACACGTTTGGCATTCCAATGACAGCCAGGTTTGGAGAAAGGGGCAGCTTTGGTCTGGGAGAAATCCTCGACCATCTGGAATTTTTGTGTATAATATCCCGGTCAGGCCACAGGCAAGTTGGATCTATAATGTGGCACTTTTGCACAGGAAGAAAAATTCCAGCGCCCACTTGGCAGATGTAATTTTGGAGGGCACGTTTGGCACTCCAATGGCAGCCAGGTTTGGAGAAAGGGGCAGCTTTGGTCTGGGAGAAATCCTCGACCATCTGGAATTTTTGTGTGTAAAATCCCCGGTCAGGTCACAGGCAAGTTGGCTCTGTAAGGTGGGAATTTGCACAGCAAGGAAAAGTCCAGCGCCCACTTGGCAGATGTCATTTTGGAGGGCATGTTTGGCACTCCAATGGCAGCCAGGTTTGGAGAAAGGGGCAGCTTTGGTCTGGGAGAAATCCTCGACCATCTGGAATTTTTGTGTGTAAAATCCCTGGTCACGCCTCAGGCAAGATGGCTCTGTAAGGTGGCAATTTTCACAGGAAGGAAAGGTCCAGATCCCACTTGGCAGATGTCATTTTGGAGGGCACGTTTGGCACTCAAATGGCAGCCCGGTTTGGAGAAAGGGGCAGCTTTGGTCTGGGAGAAATCCTCGACCATCTGGAATTTTTGTGTATAATATCCCGGTCAGGCCACAGGCAAGTTGGCTCTATAAGGTGGGAATTTGCACAGCAAGGAAAAGTCCAGCGACCACTTGGCAGATGTCATTTTGGAGGGCACGTTTGGCACTCAAATGGCAGCCAGGTTTGGAGAAAGGGGCAGCTTTGGTCTGGGAGAAATCCTCGACCATCTGGAATTTTTGTATGTGAAATCCCCGGTCAGGCCACAGGCAATTTGGCTCTGTAAGGTGGCAATTTTGCACAGGAAGGGAAAGTCCAGCGCCCACTTGGCAGATGTCATTTTGGAGGGCACGTTAGGCACTCCAATGGCAGCCAGGTTTGGAGAAAGGGGCAGCTTTGCTCTGGGAGAAATCCTCGACCATCTGGAATTTTTGTGTGTAAAATCCCCGGTCAGGCCACAGACAAGTTGGCTCTGTAAGGTGGCAATTTTCACAGTAAGGAAGAGTCCAGCGCCCACTTGGCAGATGTCATTTTGGAGGACACGTTTGGCACTCCAATGGCAGCCAGGTTTGGAGAAAGGGGCAGCTTTGGTGTGGGAGAAATCCTCGACCATCTGGAATTTTTGTGTATAATATCCCGGTCAGGCCACAGGCAAGTTGGCTCTATAAGGTGGCACTTTTGGACAGGAAGACAAATTCCAGCGCCCACTTGGCAGATGTAATTTTGGAGGGCACGTTTGGCACTCCAATGGCAGCCAGGTTTGGAGAAAGGGGCAGCTTTGGTCTGGGAGAAATCCTCGACCATCTGGAATTTTTGTGTGTAACATCCCTGGTCAGGCCACAGGCAAGTTGGCTCTGTAAGGTGGCTCTTTTGCACAGGAAGGAAAAGTCCAGATCCGACTTGGCCGATGTCATTTTGGAGGGCACGTTTGGCACTCCAATGGCAGCCAGGTTTGGAGAAAGGGGCAGCTTTGGTCTGGGAGAAATCCTCGACCATCTGGAATTTTTGTGTGTGAATTCCCCGGTCAGGCCACCGGCAAGTGGGCTCTGTAAGGTGGCAATTTTCACAGGAAGGAAAAGTCCAGCGCCCACTTGCCAGATGTCATTTTGGAGGGCACGTTTGGCACTCAAATGGCAGCCAGGTGTGGAGAAAGAGGCATCTTTGGTCTGGGAGAAATCCTCGACCATCTGGAATTTTTGTGTGTAAATTCCCCGGTCAGGCCACCGGCAAGATGGCTCTGTAAGGTGGCAATTTTCATAGGAAGGAAAGGTCCAGCTCCCACTTGGCAGATGTAATTTTGTAGAGCACGTTTGGCACTCCAATGGCAGCCAGGTTTGGAGAAAGGGGCAGCTTTGGTCTGGGAGAAATCCTCGACCATCTGGAATTTTTGTGTGTAAATTCCCCGGTCAGGCCAGGGGCAAGTTGGCTCTGTAAGGTGGCACTTTTGCACAGGAAGGAAAAGTCCAGCGACCACTTGGCAGATGTCATTTTGGAGGGCACGTTTGGCACTCAAATGGCAGCCAGGTTTGGAGAAAGGGGCAGCTTTGGTCTGGGAGAAATCCTCGACCATCTGGAATTTTTGTGTATAATATCACGGTCAGGCCACCGGCAAGATGGCTCTGTAAGGTGGCAATTTTCACAGGAAGGAAAAGTCCAGCGCCCACTTGACAGATGTAATTTTGGAGGGCACGTTTGGCACTCCAATGGCAGCCAGGTTTGGAGAAAGGGGCAGCTTTGCTCTGGGAGAAATCCTCGACCATCTGGAATTTTTGTGTGTGAATTCCCCGGTCAGGCCACCGGCAAGTTGGCTCTGTAAGCTGGCAATTTTCACAGGAAGGAAAAGTCCAGCGCCCACTTGGCAGATGTCATTTTGGAGGGCACGTTTGGCACTCTAATGGCAGACAGGTTTGGAGAAAGGGGCAGCTTTGCTCTGGGAGAAATCCTCGACCATCTGGAATTTTTGTGTGTAAAATCACCGGTCAGTTCACAGGCAAGTTGGATCTGTAAGGTGGCACTTTTGCGCAGGAAGAAAAAGTCCAGAGCCCACTTGGCAGATGTCATTTTGGAGGGCACGTTTGGCACTCAAATGGCAGCCAGGTGTGGAGAAAGGGGCAGCTTTGGTCTGGGAGAAATCCTCGACCATCTGGAATTTTTGTGTGTAAAGTCCCCCATCAGGGCACAGGCAATTTGTCTCTGTGAGGTGGCACTTTTGCACAGGAAGACAAAGTCAAGACCCAAATTGCTCGATGTCATTTTGGAGGGCACGTTTGGCACTCCAATGGCAGCCAGGTTTGGAGAAAGGGGCAGTTTTGGTCTGGGAGAAATCCTCGACCATCTGGAATTTTTGTGTGTAAAATCTCCGGTCATGGCACAGGCAAGTTGTCTCTGTAAGGTGGCAATTTTCACAGGAAGACACAGACCCAACATGCCAGATGTCATTTTGGAGGGCACGTTTGGCACTCAAATGGCAGCCAGGTTTGGAGAAAGAGGCAGCTTTGGTCTGGGAGAAATCCTCGACCATCTGGAATTTTTGTTTGTAAAATCCCTGGTCAGGCCACAGGCAAGTTGGCTCTGTAAGGTGGCACTTTTGCACAGGAAGACAAAGTCCAGCGCCCACTTGGCAGATGTCATTTTGGAGGGCACGTTTGGCACTCCAATGGCAGCCAGGTTTGGAGAAAGGGGCAGCTTTGGTCTGGGAGAAATCCTCGACCATCTGGAATTTTTGTGTGTAAAATCCCTGGTCAGGCCACAGGCAAGTTGTCTCTGTAAGGTGGCAATTTGCACAGGAAGCAGAAGTCCAGCGCCCACTTGGCAGATGTCATTTTGGAGGGCACGTTTGGCACTCAAATGGCAGCCAGGTTTGGAGAAAGGGGCAGCTTTGGTCTGGGAGAAATCCTCGACCATCTGGAATTTTTGTGTGTGAAATCCCCGGTCAGGCAACAGGCAAGTTGGCTCTGTAAGGTGGCAATTTTCACAGGAAGGAAAAGTCCAGCGCCCACTTGGCAGATGTCATTTTGGAGGACACGTTTGGCACTCCAATGGCAGCCAGGTTTGGAGAAAGGGGCAGCTTTGGTCTGGGAGAAATCCTCGACCATCTGGAATTTTTGTGTATAATATCCCGGTCAGGCCACAGGCAAGTTGGATCTATAAGGTGGCACTTTTGCACAGGAAGAAAAATTCCAGCGCCCACTTGGCAGATGTAATTTTGGAGGGCATGTTTGGCACTCCAATGGCAGCCAGGTTTGGAGAAAGGGGCAGCTTTGGTCTGGGAGAAATCCTCGACCATCTGGAATTTTTGTGTGTAAAATCCCTGGTCACGCCTCAGGCAAGATGGCTCTGTAAGGTGGCAATTTTCACAGGAAGGAAAGGTCCAGATCCCACTTGGCAGATGTCATTTTGGAGGGCACGTTTGGCACTCAAATGGCAGCCAGGTTTGGAGAAAGGGGCAGCTTTGGTCTGGGAGAAATCCTCGACCATCTGGAATTTTTGTGTATAATATCCCGGTCAGGCCACAGGCAAGTTGGCTCTATAAGGTGGGAATTTGCACAGCAAGGAAAAGTCCAGCGACCACTTGGCAGATGTCATTTTGGAGGGCACGTTTGGCACTCAAATGGCAGCCAGGTTTGGAGAAAGGGGCAGCTTTGGTCTGGGAGAAATCCTCGACCATCTGGAATTTTTGTATGTGAAATCCCCGGTCAGGCCACAGGCAATTTGGCTCTGTAAGGTGGCAATTTTGCACAGGAAGGGAAAGTCCAGCGCTCACTTGGCAGATGTCATTTTGGAGGGCACGTTTGGCACTCCAATGGCAGCCAGGTTTGGAGAAAGGGGCAGCTTTGCTCTGGGAGAAATCCTCGACCATCTGGAATTTTTGTGTGTAAAATCCCCGGTCAGGGCACAGGCAAGTTGGCTCTGTAAGGTGGCAATTTTCACAGGAAGGAAAAGTCCAGATCCGACTTGGCCGATGTCATTTTGGAGGGCACGTTTGGCACTCCAATGGCAGCCAGGTTTGGAGGAACGGGCATCTTTGGTCTGGGAGAAATCCTCAACCATCTGGAATTTTTGTGTGTAAAATCCCCGGTCAGGCCACAGACAAGTTGGCTCTGTAAGGTGGCAATTTTCACAGTAAGGAAAAGTCCAGCGCCCACTTGGCAGATGTCATTTTGGAGGACACGTTTGGCACTCCAATGGCAGCCAGGTTTGGAGAAAGGGGCAGCTTTGGTGTGGGAGAAATCCTCGACCATCTGGAATTTTTGTGTATAATATCCCGGTCAGGCCACAGGCAAGTTGGCTCTATAAGGTGGCACTTTTGGACAGGAAGACAAATTCCAGCGCCCACTTGGCAGATGTAATTTTGGAGGGCACGTTTGGCACTCCAATGGCAGCCAGGTTTGGAGAAAGGGGCAGCTTTGGTCTGGGAGAAATCCTCGACCATCTGGAATTTTTGTGTGTAACATCCCTGGTCAGGCCACAGGCAAGTTGGCTCTGTAAGGTGGCTCTTTTGCACAGGAAGGAAAAGTCCAGATCCGACTTGGCCGATGTCATTTTGGAGGGCACGTTTGGCACTCAAATGGCAGCCAGGTGTGGAGAAAGAGGCATCTTTGGTCTGGGAGAAATCCTCGACCATCTGGAATTTTTGTGTGTAAATTCCCCGGTCAGGCCACCGGCAAGATGGCTCTGTAAGGTGGCAATTTTCACAGGAAGGAAAGGTCCAGCTCCCACTTGGCAGATGTAATTTTGTAGAGCACGTTTGGCACTCCAATGGCAGCCAGGTTTGGAGAAAGGGGCAGCTTTGGTCTGGGAGAAATCCTCGACCATCTGGAATTTTTGTGTGTAAATTCCCCGGTCAGGCCACCGGCAAGTTGGCTCTGTAAGGTGGCACTTTTGCACAGGAAGGAAAAGTCCAGCGACCACTTGGCAGATGTCATTTTGGAGGGCACGTTTGGCACTCAAATGGCAGCCAGGTTTGGAGAAAGGGGCAGCTTTGGTCTGGGAGAAATCCTCGACCATCTGGAATTTTTGTGTATAATATCACGGTCAGGCCACCGGCAAGATGGCTCTGTAAGGTGGCAATTTTCACAGGAAGGAAAAGTCCAGCGCCCACTTGCCAGATGTCATTTTGGAGGGCACGTTTGGCACTCCAATGGCAGCCAGGTTTGGAGAAAGGGGCAGCTTTGCTCTGGGAGAAATCCTCGACCATCTGGAATTTTTGTGTGTGAATTCCCCGGTCAGGCCACCGGCAAGTTGGCTCTGTAAGCTGGCAATTTTCACAGGAAGGAAAAGTCCAGCGCCCACTTGGCAGATGTCATTTTGGAGGGCACGTTTGGCACTCTAATGGCAGACAGGTTTGGAGAAAGGGGCAGCTTTGCTCTGGGAGAAATCCTCGACCATCTGGAATTTTTGTGTGTAAAGTCCCCCATCAGGGCACAGGCAATTTGTCTCTGTGAGGTGGCACTTTTGCACAGGAAGACAAAGTCAAGACCCAAATTGCTCGATGTCATTTTGGAGGGCACGTTTGGCACTCCAATGGCAGCCAGGTTTGGAGAAAGGGGCAGTTTTGGTCTGGGAGAAATCCTCGACCATCTGGAATTTTTGTGTGTAAAATCTCCGGTCATGGCACAGGCAAGTTGTCTCTGTAAGGTGGCAATTTTCACAGGAAGACACAGACCCAACATGCCAGATGTCATTTTGGAGGGCACGTTTGGCACTCAAATGGCAGCCAGGTTTGGAGAAAGATGCAGCTTTGGTCTGGGAGAAATCCTCGACCATCTGGAATTTTTGTTTGTAAAATCCCTGGTCAGGCCACAGGCAAGTTGGCTCTGTAAGGTGGCACTTTTGCACAGGAAGACAAAGTCCAGCGCCCACTTGGCAGATGTCATTTTGGAGGGCACGTTTGGCACTCCAATGGCAGCCAGGTTTGGAGAAAGGGGCAGCTTTGGTCTGGGAGAAATCCTCGACCATCTGGAATTTTTGTGTGTAAAATCCCTGGTCAGGCCACAGGCAAGTTGTCTCTGTAAGGTGGCAATTTGCACAGGAAGCAGAAGTCCAGCGCCCACTTGGCAGATGTCATTTTGGAGGGCACGTTTGGCACTCAAATGGCAGCCAGGTTTGGAGAAAGGGGCAGCTTTGGTCTGGGAGAAATCCTCGACCATCTGGAATTTTTGTGTGTGAAATCCCCGGTCAGGCAACAGGCAAGTTGGCTCTATAAGGTGGCACTTTTGGACAGGAAGAAAAATTCCAGCGCCCACTTGGCAGATGTAATTTTGGAGGGCACGTTTGGCACTCCAATGGCAGCCAGGTTTGGAGAAAGGGGCAGCTTTGGTCTGGGAGAAATCCTCGACCATCTGGAATTTTTGTGTGTAAAATTCCTGGTCAGGTCACAGGCAAGTTGGCTCTGTAAATTGGGAATTTGCACAGGAAGGAAAAGTCCAGCGCCCACTTGGCAGATGTCATTTTGGAGGGCACGTTTGGCACTCAAATGGCAGCCAGGTGTGGAGAAAGAGGCAGCTTTGGTCTGGGAGAAATCCTCGACCATCTGGAATTTTTGTGTGTGAAATCCCTGGTCAGGCCACAGGCAAGTTGGCTCTGTAATGTGGCACTTTTGCACAGGAAGAAAAAGTCCAGAGCCCACTTGGCAGATGTCATTTTGGAGGGCACGTTTGGCACTCAAATGGCAGCCAGGTTTGGAGAAAGGGGCAGCTTTGGTCTGGGAGAAATCCTCGACCATCTGGAATTTTTGTGTGTGAAATCCCCGGTCAGGCAACAGGCAAGTTGGCTCTGTAAGGTGGCAATTTTCACAGGAAGGAAAAGTCCAGCGCCCACTTGGCAGATGTCATTTTGGAGGGCACGTTTGGCACTCAAATGGCAGCCAGGTTTGGAGAAAGGGGCAGCTTTGGTCTGGGAGAAATCCTCGACCATCTGGAATTTTTGTGTATAATATCCCGGTCAGGCCACAGGCAAGTTGGCTCTATAAGGTGGCACTTTTGCACAGGAAGAAAAATTCCAGCGCCCACTTGGCAGATGTCATTTTGGAGGGCACGTTTGGCACTCCAATGGCAGCCAGGTTTGGAGAAAGGGGCAGCTTTGGTCTGGGAGAAATCCTCGACCATCTGGAATTTTTGTGTGTAAAATCCCCGGTCAGGTCACAGGCAAGTTGGCTCTGTAAGGTGGGAATTTGCACAGGAAGGAAAAGTCCAGCGCCCACTTGGCAGATGTCATTTTGGAGGGCACGTTTGGCACTCAAATGGCAGCCAGGTTTGGAGAAAGGGGCAGCTTTGGTCTGGGAGAAATCCTCGACCATCTGGAATTTTTGTGTGTAAAATCCCTGGTCAGGCCACAGGCAAGTTGGCTCTGTAAGGTGGCACTTTTGCACAGGAAGACAAAGTCAAGACCCAACTTGGCAGATGTCATTTTGGAGGGCACGTTTGGCACTCAAATGGCAGCCAGGTTTGGAGAAAGGGGCAGCTTTGGTCTGGGAGAAATCCTCGACCATCTGGAATTTTTGTGTGTGTAACCACCGGTCAGGCCACAGGCAAGTTGGCTCTGTAAGGTGGCAATTTTCACAGGAAGGAAAAGTCCAGCGCCCACTTGGCAGATGTCATTTTGGAGGACACGTTTGGCACTCCAATGGCAGCCAGGTTTGGAGAAAGGGGCAGCTTTGGTCTGGGAGAAATCCTCGACCATCTGGAATTTTTGTGTATAATATCCCGGTCAGGCCACAGGCAAGTTGGCTCTATAAGGTGGCACTTTTGGACAGGAAGAAAAATTCCAGCGCCCACTTGGCAGATGTAATTTTGGAGGGCACGTTTGGCACTCCAATGGCAGCCAGGTTTGGAGAAAGGGGCAGCTTTGGTCTGGGAGAAATCCTCGACCATCTGGAATTTTTGTGTATAATATCCCGGTCAGGCCACAGGCAAGTTGGCTCTGTAAGGTGGGAATTTGCACAGCAAGGAAAAGTCCAGCGCCCACTTGGCAGATGTCATTTTGGAGGGCACGTTTGGCACTCAAATGGCAGCCAGGTTTGGAGAAAGGGGCAGCTTTGGTCTGGGAGAAATCCTCGACCATCTGGAATTTTTGTGTGTGAAATCCCCGGTCAGGCAACAGGCAAGTTGGCTCTGTAAGGTGGCAATTTTCACAGGAAGGAAAAGTCCAGCGCCCACTTGCCAGATGTCATTTTGGAGGACACGTTTGGCACTCAAATGGCAGCCAGGTTTGGAGAAAGGGGCAGCTTTGGTCTGGGAGAAATCCTCGACCATCTGGAATTTTTGTGTATAATATCCCGGTCAGGCCACAGGCAAGTTGGCTCTATAAGGTGGCACTTTTGCACAGGAAGAAAAATTCCAGCGCCCACTTGGCAGATGTCATTTTGGAGGGCACGTTTGGCACTCCAATGGCAGCCAGGTTTGGAGAAAGGGGCAGCTTTGGTCTGGGAGAAATCCTCGACCATCTGGAATTTTTGTGTGTAAAATCCCCGGTCAGGTCACAGGCAAGTTGGCTCTGTAAGGTGGGAATTTGCACAGGAAGGAAAAGTCCAGCGCCCACTTGGCAGATGTCATTTTGGAGGGCATGTTTGGCACTCCAATGGCAGCCAGGTTTGGAGAAAGGGGCAGCTTTGGTCTGGGAGAAATCCTCGACCATCTGGAATTTTTGTGTGTAAATTCCCCGGTCAGGCCACCGGCAAGTTGGCTCTGTAAGGTGGCACTTTTGCACAGGAAGGAAAAGTCCAGCGACCACTTGGCAGATGTCATTTTGGAGGGCACGTTTGGCACTCAAATGGCAGCCAGGTTTGGAGAAAGGGGCAGCTTTGGTCTGGGAGAAATCCTCGACCATCTGGAATTTTTGTGTATAATATCCCGGTCAGGCCACAGGCAAGTTGGCTCTGTAAGGTGGTAATTTTCACAGGAAGGAAAAGTCCAGCTCCCACTTGCCAGATGTCATTTTGGAGGGCACGTTTGGCACTCAAATGGCAGCCAGGTTTGGAGAAAGGGGCAGCTTTGGTCTGGGAGAAATCCTCGACCATCTGGAATTTTTGTGTGTGAAATCCCCGGTCAGGCAACAGGCAAGTTGGCTCTGTAAGGTGGCAATTTTCACAGGAAGGAAAAGTCCAGCGCCCACTTGGCAGATGTCATTTTGGAGGACACGTTTGGCACTCCAATGGCAGCCAGGTTTGGAGAAAGGGGCAGCTTTGGTCTGGGAGAAATCCTCGACCATCTGGAATTTTTGTGTATAATATCCCGGTCAGGCCACAGGCAAGTTGGCTCTATAAGGTGGCACTTTTGGACAGGAAGAAAAATTCCAGCGCCCACTTGGCAGATGTCATTTTGGAGGGCACGTTTGGCACTCCAATGGCAGCCAGGTTTGGAGAAAGGGGCAGCTTTGGTCTGGGAGAAATCCTCGACCATCTGGAATTTTTGTGTGTAAAATCCCCGGTCAGGTCACAGGCAAGTTGGCTCTGTAAATTGGGAATTTGCACAGGAAGGAAAAGTCCAGCGCCCACTTGGCAGATGTCATTTTGGAGGGCACGTTTGGCACTCAAATGGCAGCCAGGTGTGGAGAAAGAGGCAGCTTTGGTCTGGGAGAAATCCTCTACCATCTGGAATTTTTGTGTGTGAAATCCCTGGTCAGGCCACAGGCAAGTTGGCTCTGTAATGTGGCACTTTTGCACAGGAAGAAAAAGTCCAGAGCCCACTTGGCAGATGTCATTTTGGAGGGCACGTTTGGCACTCCAATGGCAGCCAGGTTTGGAGAAAGGGGCAGCTTTGGTCTGGGAGAAATCCTCGACCATCTGGAATTTTTGTGTGTGAAATCCCCGGTCAGGCAACAGGCAAGTTGGCTCTGTAAGGTGGCAATTTTCACAGGAAGGAAAAGTCCAGCGCCCACTTGGCAGATGTCATTTTGGAGGACACGTTTGGCACTCCAATGGCAGCCAGGTTTGGAGAAAGGGGCAGCTTTGGTCTGGGAGAAATCCTCGACCATCTGGAATTTTTGTGTATAATATCCCGGTCAGGCCACAGGCAAGTTGGATCTATAAGGTGGCACTTTTGCACAGGAAGAAAAATTCCAGCGCCCACTTGGCAGATGTAATTTTGGAGGGCACGTTTGGCACTCCAATGGCAGCCAGGTTTGGAGAAAGGGGCAGCTTTGGTCTGGGAGAAATCCTCGACCATCTGGAATTTTTGTGTGTAAAATCCCCGGTCAGGGCACAGGCAAGTTGGCTCTGTAAGGTGGCAATTTTCACAGGAAGGAAAAGTCCAGATCCGACTTGGCCGATGTCATTTTGGAGGGCACGTTTGGCACTCCAATGGCAGCCAGGTTTGGAGGAACGGGCATCTTTGGTCTGGGAGAAATCCTCAACCATCTGGAATTTTTGTGTGTAAAATCCCCGGTCAGGCCACAGACAAGTTGGCTCTGTAAGGTGGCAATTTTCACAGTAAGGAAAAGTCCAGCGCCCACTTGGCAGATGTCATTTTGGAGGACACGTTTGGCACTCCAATGGCAGCCAGGTTTGGAGAAAGGGGCAGCTTTGGTGTGGGAGAAATCCTCGACCATCTGGAATTTTTGTGTATAATATCCCGGTCAGGCCACAGGCAAGTTGGCTCTATAAGGTGGCACTTTTGGACAGGAAGACAAATTCCAGCGCCCACTTGGCAGATGTAATTTTGGAGGGCACGTTTGGCACTCCAATGGCAGCCAGGTTTGGAGAAAGGGGCAGCTTTGGTCTGGGAGAAATCCTCGACCATCTGGAATTTTTGTGTGTAACATCCCTGGTCAGGCCACAGGCAAGTTGGCTCTGTAAGGTGGCTCTTTTGCACAGGAAGGAAAAGTCCAGATCCGACTTGGCCGATGTCATTTTGGAGGGCACGTTTGGCACTCCAATGGCAGCCAGGTTTGGAGAAAGGGGCAGCTTTGGTCTGGGAGAAATCCTCGACCATCTGGAATTTTTGTGTGTGAATTCCCCGGTCAGGCCACCGGCAAGTGGGCTCTGTAAGGTGGCAATTTTCACAGGAAGGAAAAGTCCAGCGCCCACTTGCCAGATGTCATTTTGGAGGGCACGTTTGGCACTCAAATGGCAGCCAGGTGTGGAGAAAGAGGCATCTTTGGTCTGGGAGAAATCCTCGACCATCTGGAATTTTTGTGTGTAAATTCCCCGGTCAGGCCACCGGCAAGATGGCTCTGTAAGGTGGCAATTTTCATAGGAAGGAAAGGTCCAGCTCCCACTTGGCAGATGTAATTTTGTAGAGCACGTTTGGCACTCCAATGGCAGCCAGGTTTGGAGAAAGGGGCAGCTTTGGTCTGGGAGAAATCCTCGACCATCTGGAATTTTTGTGTGTAAATTCCCCGGTCAGGCCACCGGCAAGTTGGCTCTGTAAGGTGGCACTTTTGCACAGGAAGGAAAAGTCCAGCGCCCACTTGCCAGATGTCATTTTGGAGGGCACGTTTGGCACTCCAATGGCAGCCAGGTTTGGAGAAAGGGGCAGCTTTGCTCTGGGAGAAATCCTCGACCATCTGGAATTTTTGTGTATAATATCACGGTCAGGCCACCGGCAAGATGGCTCTGTAAGGTGGCAATTTTCACAGGAAGGAAAAGTCCAGCGCCCACTTGCCAGATGTCATTTTGGAGGGCACGTTTGGCACTCCAATGGCAGCCAGGTTTGGAGAAAGGGGCAGCTTTGCTCTGGGAGAAATCCTCGACCATCTGGAATTTTTGTGTGTGAATTCCCCGGTCAGGCCACCGGCAAGTTGGCTCTGTAAGGTGGCAATTTTCACAGGAAGGAAAAGTCCAGCGCCCACTTGGCAGATGTCATTTTGGAGGGCACGTTTGGCACTCCAATGGCAGCCAGGTTTGGAGAAAGGGGCAGCTTTGCTCTGGGAGAAATCCTCGACCATCTGGAATTTTTGTGTGTAAAATCCCTGGTCAGGCCATAGGCAAGTTGGCTCTGTAAGGTGGCAATTTTCACAGTAAGGAAAAGTCCAGCGCCCACTTGGCAGATGTCATTTTGGAGGGCACGTTTGGCACACTAATGGCAGACAGGTTTGGAGAAAGGGGCAGCTTTGCTCTGGGAGAAATCCTCGACCATCTGGAATTTTTGTGTGTAAAATCACCGGTCAGTTCACAGGCAAGTTGGATCTGTAAGGTGGCACTTTTGCGCAGGAAGAAAAAGTCCAGAGCCCACTTGGCAGATGTCATTTTGGAGGGCACGTTTGGCACTCAAATGGCAGCCAGGTGTGGAGAAAGGGGCAGCTTTGGTCTGGGAGAAATCCTCGACCATCTGGAATTTTTGTGTGTAAAGTCCCCCATCAGGGCACAGGCAATTTGTCTCTGTGAGGTGGCACTTTTGCACAGGAAGACAAAGTCAAGACCCAAATTGCTCGATGTCATTTTGGAGGGCACGTTTGGCACTCAAATGGCAGCCAGGTTTGGAGAAAGGGGCAGTTTTGGTCTGGGAGAAATCCTCGACCATCTGGAATTTTTGTGTGTAAAATCTCCGGTCATGGCACAGGCAAGTTGTCTCTGTAAGGTGGCAATTTTCACAGGAAGACACAGACCCAACATGCCAGATGTCATTTTGGAGGGCACGTTTGGCACTCAAATGGCAGCCAGGTTTGGAGAAAGAGGCAGCTTTGGTCTGGGAGAAATCCTCGACCATCTGGAATTTTTGTTTGTAAAATCCCTGGTCAGGCCACAGGCAAGTTGGCTCTGTAAGGTGGCACTTTTGCACAGGAAGACAAAGTCCAGCGCCCACTTGGCAGATGTCATTTTGGAGGGCACGTTTGGCACTCCAATGGCAGCCAGGTTTGGAGAAAGGGGCAGCTTTGGTCTGGGAGAAATCCTCGACCATCTGGAATTTTTGTGTGTAAAATCCCTGGTCAGGCCACAGGCAAGTTGTCTCTGTAAGGTGGCAATTTGCACAGGAAGCAGAAGTCCAGCGCCCACTTGGCAGATGTCATTTTGGAGGGCACGTTTGGCACTCCAATGGCAGCCAGGTTTGGAGAAAGGGGCAGCTTTGGTCTGGGAGAAATCCTCGACCATCTGGAATTTTTGTGTATAATATCAGGGTCAGGCCACCGGCAAGATGGCTCGGTAAGGTGGCAATTTTCACAGGAAGGAAAAGTCCAGCGCCCACTTGGCAGATGTCATTTTGGAGGGCACGTTTGGCACTCCAATGGCAGCCAGGTTTGGAGAAAGGGGCAGCTTTGCTCTGGGAGAAATCCTCGACCATCTGGAATTTTTGTGTGTGAAATCCCCGGTCAGGCCACAGGCAAGTTGGCTCTGTAAGGTGGCAATTTTCACAGGACGGAAAAGTCCAGATCCGACTTGGCCGATGTCATTTTGGCGGGCACGTTTGGCACTCCAATGGCAGCCAGGTTTGGAGAAAGGGGCAGCTTTGGTCTGGGAGAAATCCTCGACCATCTGGAATTTTTGTGTGTGAATTCCCCGGTCAGGCCGCCGGCAAGTTGGCTCTGTAAGCTGGCAATTTTCACAGGAAGGAAAAGTCCAGCGCCCACTTGGCAGATGTCATTTTGGAGGGCACGTTTGGCACTCCAATGGCAGCCAGGTTTGGAGAAAGGGGCAGCTTTGGTCTGGGAGAAATCCTCGACCATCTGGAATTTTTGTGTGTAAAATCCCTGGTCAGGCCACAGGCAAATTGGCTGTCTATGGTGGTACTTTTCCACAGGACCAAAATTCAAGACCCAACTTGGCAGATGTCATTTTGGAGGGCACGTTTGGCACTCCAATGGCAGCCAGGTTTGGAGAAAGGGGCAGCTTTGGTCTGGGAGAAATCCTCGACCATCTGGAATTTTTGTGTGTAAAATCCCCGGTCAGGGCACAGGCAAGTTGGCTCTGTAAGGTGGCAATTTTCACAGGAAGGAAAAGTCCAGATCCGACTTGGCCGATGTCATTTTGGAGGGCACGTTTGGCACTCCAATGGCAGCCAGGTTTGGAGGAACGGGCATCTTTGGTCTGGGAGAAATCCTCAACCATCTGGAATTTTTGTGTGTAAAATCCCCGGTCAGGCCACAGACAAGTTGGCTCTGTAAGGTGGCAATTTTCACAGTAAGGAAAAGTCCAGCGCCCACTTGGCAGATGTCATTTTGGAGGACACGTTTGGCACTCCAATGGCAGCCAGGTTTGGAGAAAGGGGCAGCTTTGGTGTGGGAGAAATCCTCGACCATCTGGAATTTTTGTGTATAATATCCCGGTCAGGCCACAGGCAAGTTGGCTCTATAAGGTGGCACTTTTGGACAGGAAGACAAATTCCAGCGCCCACTTGGCAGATGTAATTTTGGAGGGCACGTTTGGCACTCCAATGGCAGCCAGGTTTGGAGAAAGGGGCAGCTTTGGTCTGGGAGAAATCCTCGACCATCTGGAATTTTTGTGTGTGAATTCCCCGGTCAGGCCACCGGCAAGTGGGCTCTGTAAGGTGGCAATTTTCACAGGAAGGAAAAGTCCAGCGCCCACTTGCCAGATGTCATTTTGGAGGGCACGTTTGGCACTCAAATGGCAGCCAGGTGTGGAGAAAGAGGCATCTTTGGTCTGGGAGAAATCCTCGACCATCTGGAATTTTTGTGTGTAAATTCCCCGGTCAGGCCACCGGCAAGATGGCTCTGTAAGGTGGCAATTTTCATAGGAAGGAAAGGTCCAGCTCCCACTTGGCAGATGTAATTTTGTAGAGCACGTTTGGCACTCCAATGGCAGCCAGGTTTGGAGAAAGGGGCAGCTTTGGTCTGGGAGAAATCCTCGACCATCTGGAATTTTTGTGTGTAAATTCCCCGGTCAGGCCACCGGCAAGTTGGCTCTGTAAGGTGGCACTTTTGCACAGGAAGGAAAAGTCCAGCGACCACTTGGCAGATGTCATTTTGGAGGGCACGTTTGGCACTCAAATGGCAGCCAGGTTTGGAGAAAGGGGCAGCTTTGGTCTGGGAGAAATCCTCGACCATCTGGAATTTTTGTGTATAATATCACGGTCAGGCCACCGGCAAGATGGCTCTGTAAGGTGGCAATTTTCACAGGAAGGAAAAGTCCAGCGCCCACTTGCCAGATGTCATTTTGGAGGGCACGTTTGGCACTCCAATGGCAGCCAGGTTTGGAGAAAGGGGCAGCTTTGCTCTGGGAGAAATCCTCGACCATCTGGAATTTTTGTGTGTGAATTCCCCGGTCAGGCCACCGGCAAGTTGGCTCTGTAAGCTGGCAATTTTCACAGGAAGGAAAAGTCCAGCGCCCACTTGGCAGATGTCATTTTGGAGGGCACGTTTGGCACTCCAATGGCAGCCAGGTTTGGAGAAAGGGGCAGCTTTGCTCTGGGAGAAATCCTCGACCATCTGGAATTTTTGTGTGTAAAATCCCTGGTCAGGCCATAGGCAAGTTGGCTCTGTAACGTGGCAATTTTCACAGTAAGGAAAAGTCCAGCGCCCACTTGGCAGATGTCATTTTGGAGGGCACGTTTGGCACTCTAATGGCAGACAGGTTTGGAGAAAGGGGCAGCTTTGCTCTGGGAGAAATCCTCGACCATCTGGAATTTTTGTGTGTAAAATCACCGGTCAGTTCACAGGCAAGTTGGATCTGTAAGGTGGCACTTTTGCGCAGGAAGAAAAAGTCCAGAGCCCACTTGGCAGATGTCATTTTGGAGGGCACGTTTGGCACTCAAATGGCAGCCAGGTGTGGAGAAAGGGGCAGCTTTGGTCTGGGAGAAATCCTCGACCATCTGGAATTTTTGTGTGTAAAGTCCCCCATCAGGGCACAGGCAATTTGTCTCTGTGAGGTGGCACTTTTGCACAGGAAGACAAAGTCAAGACCCAAATTGCTCGATGTCATTTTGGAGGGCACGTTTGGCACTCAAATGGCAGCCAGGTTTGGAGAAAGGGGCAGTTTTGGTCTGGGAGAAATCCTCGACCATCTGGAATTTTTGTGTGTAAAATCTCCGGTCATGGCACAGGCAAGTTGTCTCTGTAAGGTGGCAATTTTCACAGGAAGACACAGACCCAACATGCCAGATGTCATTTTGGAGGGCACGTTTGGCACTCAAATGGCAGCCAGGTTTGGAGAAAGAGGCAGCTTTGGTCTGGGAGAAATCCTCGACCATCTGGAATTTTTGTTTATAAAATCCCTGGTCAGGCCACAGGCAAGTTGGCTCTGTAAGGTGGCACTTTTGCACAGGAAGACAAAGTCCAGCGCCCACTTGGCAGATGTCATTTTGGAGGGCACGTTTGGCACTCCAATGGCAGCCAGGTTTGGAGAAAGGGGCAGCTTTGGTCTGGGAGAAATCCTCGACCATCTGGAATTTTTGTGTGTAAAATCCCTGGTCAGGCCACAGGCAAGTTGTCTCTGTAAGGTGGCAATTTGCACAGGAAGCAGAAGTCCAGCGCCCACTTGGCAGATGTCATTTTGGAGGGCACGTTTGGCACTCAAATGGCAGCCAGGTTTGGAGAAAGGGGCAGCTTTGGTCTGGGAGAAATCCTCGACCATCTGGAATTTTTGTGTATAATATCAGGGTCAGGCCACCGGCAAGATGGCTCTGTAAGGTGGCAATTTTCACAGGAAGGAAAAGTCCAGCGCCCACTTGCCAGATGTCATTTTGGAGGGCACGTTTGGCACTCCAATGGCAGCCAGGTTTGGAGAAAGGGGCAGCTTTGCTCTGGGAGAAATCCTCGACCATCTGGAATTTTTGTGTGTGAAATCCCCGGTCAGGCCACAGGCAAGTTGGCTCTGTAAGGTGGCAATTTTCACAGGACGGAAAAGTCCAGATCCGACTTGGCCGATGTCATTTTGGCGGGCACGTTTGGCACTCCAATGGCAGCCAGGTTTGGAGAAAGGGGCAGCTTTGGTCTGGGAGAAATCCTCGACCATCTGGAATTTTTGTGTGTGAATTCCCCGGTCAGGCCGCCGGCAAGTTGGCTCTGTAAGCTGGCAATTTTCACAGGAAGGAAAAGTCCAGCGCCCACTTGGCAGATGTCATTTTGGAGGGCACGTTTGGCACTCCAATGGCAGCCAGGTTTGGAGAAAGGGGCAGCTTTGGTCTGGGAGAAATCCTCGACCATCTGGAATTTTTGTGTGTAAAATCCCTGGTCAGGCCACAGGCAAATTGGCTGTCTATGGTGGTACTTTTCCACAGGACCAAAATTCAAGACCCAACTTGGCAGATGTCATTTTGGAGGGCACGTTTGGCACTCCAATGGCAGCCAGGTTTGGAGAAAGGGGCAGCTTTGGTCTGGGAGAAATCCTCGACCATCTGGAATTTTTGTGTGTAAAATCCCCGGTCAGGGCACAGGCAAGTTGGATCTGTAAGGTGGCAATTTTCACAGGAAGGAAAAGTCCAGCGCCCACTTGCCAGATGTCATTTTGGAGGGCACGTTTGGCACTCAAATGGCAGCCAGGTTTGGAGAAAGGGGCAGCTTTGTTCTGGGAGAAATCCTCGACCATCTGGAATTTTTGTGTGTAAAATCCCCGGTCTGGTCACAGGCAAGTTGGATCTGTAAGGTGGCACTTTTGCACAGGAAGGAAAAGTCCAGCGCCCACTTGGCAGATGTCATTTTGGAGGGCACGTTTGGCACTCCAATGGCAGCCAGGTTTGGAGAAAGGGGCAGCTTTGGTCTGGGAGAAATCCTCGACCATCTGGAATTTTTGTGTGTGAAATCCCCGGTCAGGTCACAGGCAAGTTGGCTCTGTAAGGTGGCAATTTTCACCGGAAGGAAAATTCCAGCGCCCACTTGGCAGATGTCATTTTGGAGGGCACGTTTGGCACTCAAATGACAGCCAGGTGTGGAGAAATAGGCATCTTTGGTCTGGGAGAAATCCTCGACCATCTGGAATTTTATTGTGTGAAATCCCTGGTCAGGCCACAGGCAAGTTGGCTCTGTAAGGTGGCAATTTTCACAGGAAGGAAAAGTCCAGCGCCCACTTGGCAGATGTCATTTTGGAGGGCACGTTTGGCACTCAAATGTCTGCCAGGTTTGGAGAAAGGGGCAGCTTTGGTCTGGGAGAAATCCTCGACCATCTGGAATTTTTGGGTGTAAAATCCCCGGTCAGGCCACAGGCAAGTTGGCTCTGTAAGGTGGCACTTTTGCACAGGAAGAAAAAGTCAAGACCCAACTTGCCAGATGTCATTTTGGAGGGCACGTTTGGCACTCAAATGACAGCTAGTTGTGGAGAAATAGCCATCTTTGGTCTGGGAGAAATCCTCGACCATCTGGAATTTTTGTGTGTAAAATCCCTGGTCAGGCAACAGGCAAGTTGGCTCTGTAAGGTGGCACTTTTGCACAGGAAGACAAAGTCAAGACCCAACTTGGCAGATGTCATTTTGGAGGGCACGTTTGGCACTCCAATGGCAGCCAGGTGTGGAGAAAGGGGCAGCTTTGGTCTGGGAGAAATCCTCGACCATCTGGAATTTTTGTGTGTAAATTCCCCGGTCAGGCCACAGGCAAGTTGGCTCTGTAAGGTGGCAATTTTCACAGGAAGGATAAGTCCAGCGCCCACTTGGCAGATGTCATTTTGGAGGGCACGTTTGGCACTCCAATGGCAGCCAGGTTTGGAGAAAGGGGCAGCTTTGGTCTGGGAGAAATCCTCGACCATCTGGAATTTTTGTGTGTAATATCCCTGGTCCGGCCACAGGCAAGTTGGCTCTGTAAGGTGGCACTTTTGCACAGGAAGAAAAAGTCAAGACCCAACTTGCCAGATGTCATTTTGGAGGGCACGTTTGGCACTCGAATGGCAGCCAGGTTTGGAGAAAGGGGCAGCTTTGGTCTGGGAGAAATCCTCGACCATCTGGAATTTTTGTGTGTGAAATCCCCGGTCAGGCAACAGGCAAGTTGGCTCTGTAAGGTGGCAATTTTCACAGGAAGGAAAATTCCAGCGCCCACTTGGCAGATGTCATTTAGGAGGGCACGTTTGGCACTCAAATGACAGCCAGGTGTGGAGAAAGGGGCAGCTTTGGTCTGGGAGAAATCCTTGACCATCTGGAATTTTTGTGTGTAAAATCCCTGGTCAGGCCACAGGCAAATTGGCTGTGTATGGTGGCACTTTTGCACAGGAAGACAAAGTCAAGACCCAACTTGCCAGATGTCATTTTGGAGGGCACGTTTTGCACTCAAATGACAGCCAGGTGTGGAGAAATAGGCATCTTTGGTCTGGGAGAAATCCTCGACCATCTGGAATTTTATTGTGTGAAATCCCTGGTCAGGCCACAGGCAAGTTGGCTCTGTAAGGTGGCACTTTTGCACAGGAAGAAAAAGTCAAGACCCAACTTGCCAGATGTCATTTTGGAGGGCACGTTTGGCACTCAAATGTCTGCCAGGTTTGGGGAAAGGGGCAGCTTTGGTCTGGGAGAAATCCTCGACCATCTGGAATTTTTGTGTGTAAAATCCCCGGTCAGGCCACAGGCAAGTTGGCTCTGTAAGGTGGCAATTTTCACAGGAAGCAGAAGTCCAGCGCCCACTTGGCAGATGTCATTTTGGAGGGCACGTTTGGCACTCTAATGGCAGCCAGGTTTGGAGAAAGGGGCAGCTTTGGTGTGGGAGAAATCCTCGACCATCTGGAATTTTTGTGTGTAAAACCTCCAGTCAGGCCACAGGCAAGTTGGCTCTGTAAGGTGGCACTTTTGCACAGGAAGACAAAGTCAAGACCCAACTTGCCAGATGTCATTTTGGAGGGCACGTTTTGCACTCAAATGACAGCCAGGTGTGGAGAAATAGCCATCTTTGGTCTGGGAGAAATCCTCGACCATCTGGAATTTTTGTGTGTAAAATCCCTGGTCAGGCCACAGGCAAGTTGGCTCTGTAAGGTGGCAATTTGCACAGGAAGGAAAAGTCCAGCGCCCACTTGGCAGATGTCATTTTGGAGGGCACGTTTGGCACTCAAATGGCAGCCAGGTTTGGAGAAAGGGGCAGCTTTGGTCTGGGAGAAATCCTCGACCATCTGGAATTTTTGTGTGTAAAATCCCCAGTCAGGCCTCAGGCAAATTGGCTCTGTAAGGTGGCACTTTTGCACAGGAAGACAAAGTCAAGACCCAACTTGCCAGATGTCATTTTGGAGGGCACGTTTGGCACTCCAATGGCAGCCAGGTTTGGAGAAAGGGGCAGCTTTGGTCTGGGAGAAATCCTCGACCATCTGGAATTTTTGTGTGTGAAATCCCCGGTCAGGCCACAGGCAAGTTGGCTCTGTAAGGTGGCAATTTTCACAGGACGGAAAAGTCCAGATCCGACTTGGCCGATGTCATTTTGGCGGGCACGTTTGGCACTCCAATGGCAGCCAGGTTTGGAGAAAGGGGCAGCTTTGGTCTGGGAGAAATCCTCGACCATCTGGAATTTTTGTGTGTAAAATCCCTGGTCAGGCCACAGGCAAATTGGCTGTCTATGGTGGTACTTTTCCACAGGACCAAAATTCAAGACCCAACTTGGCAGATGTCATTTTGGAGGGCACGTTTGGCACTCCAATGGCAGCCAGGTTTGGAGAAAGGGGCAGCTTTGGTCTGGGAGAAATCCTCGACCATCTGGAATTTTTGTGTGTAAAATCCCCGGTCAGGGCACAGGCAAGTTGGATCTGTAAGGTGGCAATTTTCACAGGAAGGAAAAGTCCAGCGCCCACTTGCCAGATGTCATTTTGGAGGGCACGTTTGGCACTCGAATGGCAGCCAGGTTTGGAGAAAGGGGCAGCTTTGTTCTGGGAGAAATCCTCGACCATCTGGAATTTTTGTGTGTAAAATCCCCGGTCTGGTCACAGGCAAGTTGGATCTGTAAGGTGGCACTTTTGCACAGGAAGGAAAAGTCCAGCGCCCACTTGGCAGATGTCATTTTGGAGGGCACGTTTGGCACTCAAATGGCAGCCAGGTTTGGAGAAAGGGGCAGCTTTGGTCTGGGAGAAATCCTCGACCATCTGGAATTTTTGTGTGTGAAATCCCCGGTCAGGCAACAGGCAAGTTGGCTCTGTAAGGTGGCAATTTTCACCGGAAGGAAAATTCCAGCGCCCACTTGGCAGATGTCATTTTGGAGGGCACGTTTGGCACTCAAATGGCAGCCAGGTTTGGAGAAAGGGGCAGCTTTGGTCTGGGAGAAATCCTCGACCATCTGGAATTTTTGTGTGTAAAATCCCTGGTCAGGCCACAGGCAAATTGGCTGTGTATGGTGGCACTTTTGCACAGGAAGACAAAGTCAAGACCCAACTTGCCAGATGTCATTTTGGAGGGCACGTTTGGCACTCAAATGACAGCCAGGTGTGGAGAAATAGGCATCTTTGGTCTGGGAGAAATCCTCGACCATCTGGAATTTTATTGTGTGAAATCCCTGGTCAGGCCACAGGCAAGTTGGCTCTGTAAGGTGGCAATTTTCACAGGAAGGAAAAGTCCAGCGCCCACTTGGCAGATGTCATTTTGGAGGGCACGTTTGGCACTCAAATGTCTGCCAGGTTTGGAGAAAGGGGCAGCTTTGGTCTGGGAGAAATCCTCGACCATCTGGAATTTTTGGGTGTAAAATCCCCGGTCAGGCCACAGGCAAGTTGGCTCTGTAAGGTGGCACTTTTGCACAGGAAGAAAAAGTCAAGACCCAACTTGCCAGATGTCATTTTGGAGGGCACGTTTGGCACTCAAATGACAGCTAGTTGTGGAGAAATAGCCATCTTTGGTCTGGGAGAAATCCTCGACCATCTGGAATTTTTGTGTGTAAAATCCCTGGTCAGGCAACAGGCAAGTTGGCTCTGTAAGGTGGCACTTTTGCACAGGAAGACAAAGTCAAGACCCAACTTGCCAGATGTCATTTTGGAGGGCACGTTTGGCACTCCAATGGCAGCCAGGTGTGGAGAAAGGGGCAGCTTTGGTCTGGGAGAAATCCTCGACCATCTGGAATTTTTGTGTATAAATTCCCCGGTCGGGTCACAGGCAAGTTGGCTCTGTAAGGTGGCAATTTTCACAGGAAGGAAAATTCCAGCGCCCACTTGGCAGATGTCATTTAGGAGGGCACGTTTGGCACTCAAATGACAGCCAGGTGTGGAGAAAGGGGCAGCTTTGGTCTGGGAGAAATCCTTGACCATCTGGAATTTTTGTGTGTAAAATCCCTGGTCAGGCCACAGGCAAATTGGCTGTGTATGGTGGCACTTTTGCACAGGAAGACAAAGTCAAGACCCAACTTGCCAGATGTCATTTTGGAGGGCACGTTTTGCACTCAAATGACAGCCAGGTGTGGAGAAATAGGCATCTTTGGTCTGGGAGAAATCCTCGACCATCTGGAATTTTATTGTGTGAAATCCCTGGTCAGGCCACAGGCAAGTTGGCTCTGTAAGGTGGCACTTTTGCACAGGAAGAAAAAGTCAAGACCCAACTTGCCAGATGTCATTTTGGAGGGCACGTTTGGCACTCAAATGTCTGCCAGGTTTGGGGAAAGGGGCAGCTTTGGTCTGGGAGAAATCCTCGACCATCTGGAATTTTTGTGTGTAAAATCCCCGGTCAGGCCACAGGCAAGTTGGCTCTGTAAGGTGGCAATTTTCACAGGAAGCAGAAGTCCAGCGCCCACTTGGCAGATGTCATTTTGGAGGGCACGTTTGGCACTCTAATGGCAGCCAGGTTTGGAGAAAGGGGCAGCTTTGGTGTGGGAGAAATCCTCGACCATCTGGAATTTTTGTGTGTAAAACCTCCAGTCAGGCCACAGGCAAGTTGGCTCTGTAAGGTGGCAATTTTCACAGGAAGGAAAAGTCCAGCGCCCACTTGCCAGATGTCATTTTGGAGGGCACGTTTGGCACTCAAATGACAGCCAGGTGTGGAGAAATAGCCATCTTTGGTCTGGGAGAAATCCTCGACCATCTGGAATTTTTGTGTGTAAAATCCCTGGTCAGGCCACAGGCAAGTTGGCTCTGTAAGGTGGCAATTTGCACAGGAAGGAAAAGTCCAGCGCCCACTTGGCAGATGTCATTTTGGAGGGCACGTTTGGCACTCAAATGGCAGCCAGGTTTGGAGAAAGGGGCAGCTTTGGTCTGGGAGAAATCCTCGACCATCTGGAATTTTTGTGTGTAAAATCCCCGGTCAGGCAACAGGCAAGTTGGCTCTGTAAGGTGGCAATTTTCACAGGAAGGAAAAGTCCAGCGCCCACTTGCCAGATGTCATTTTGGAGGGCACGTTTGGCACTCAAATGGCAGCCAGGTTTGGAGAAAGGGGCAGCTTTGGTCTGGGAGAAATCCTCGACCATCTGGAATTTTTGTGTGTGAAATCCCCGGTCAGGCCACAGGCAAGTTGGCTCTGTAAGGTGGCACTTTTGGACAGGAAGGAAAAGTCCAGCGCCCACTTGGCAGATGTCATTTTGGAGGGCACGTTTGGCACTCAAATGGCAGCCAGGTTTGGAGAAAGGGGCAGCTTTGGTCTGGGAGAAATCCTCGACCATCTGGAATTTTTGTGTGTAAAATCCCCAGTCAGGCCTCAGGCAAGTTGGCTCTGTAAGGTGGCACTTTTGCACAGGAAGACAAAGTCAAGACCCAACTTGCCAGATGTCATTTTGGAGGGAACGTTTGGCACTCCAATGGCAGCCAGGTTTGGAGAAAGGGGCAGCTTTGGTCTGGGAGAAATCCTCGACCATCTGGAATTTTTGTGTGTAAAATCCCTGGTCAGGCCACAGGCAAATTGGCTGTCTATGGTGGTACTTTTCCACAGGACCAAAATTCAAGACCCAACTTGGCAGATGTCATTTTGGAGGGCACGTTTGGCACTCCAATGGCAGCCAGGTTTGGAGAAAGGGGCAGCTTTGGTCTGGGAGAAATCCTCGACCATCTGGAATTTTTGTGTGTAAAATCCCCGGTCAGGGCACAGGCAAGTTGGATCTGTAAGGTGGCAATTTTCACAGGAAGGAAAAGTCCAGCGCCCACTTGCCAGATGTCATTTTGGAGGGCACGTTTGGCACTCAAATGGCAGCCAGGTTTGGAGAAAGGGGCAGCTTTGTTCTGGGAGAAATCCTCGACCATCTGGAATTTTTGTGTGTGAAATCCCCGGTCAGGCAACAGGCAAGTTGGCTCTGTAAGGTGGCAATTTTCACCGGAAGGAAAATTCCAGCGCCCACTTGGCAGATGTCATTTTGGAGGGCACGTTTGGCACTCAAATGGCAGCCAGGTTTGGAGAAAGGGGCAGCTTTGGTCTGGGAGAAATCCTCGACCATCTGGAATTTTATTGTGTGAAATCCCTGGTCAGGCCACAGGCAAGTTGGCTCTGTAAGGTGGCAATTTTCACAGGAAGGAAAAGTCCAGCGCCCACTTGGCAGATGTCATTTTGGAGGGCACGTTTGGCACTCAAATGTCTGCCAGGTTTGGAGAAAGGGGCAGCTTTGGTCTGGGAGAAATCCTCGACCATCTGGAATTTTTGGGTGTAAAATCCCCGGTCAGGCCACAGGCAAGTTGGCTCTGTAAGGTGGCACTTCTGCACAGGAAGAAAAAGTCAAGACCCAACTTGCCAGATGTCATTTTGGAGGGCACGTTTGGCACTCAAATGACAGCTAGTTGAGGAGAAATAGCCATCTTTGGTCTGGGAGAAATCCTCGACCATCTGGAATTTTTGTGTGTAAATTCCCCGGTCAGGTCACAGGCAAGTTGGCTCTGTAAGGTGGCAATTTTCACAGGAAGGATAAGTCCAGCGCCCACTTGGCAGATGTCATTTTGGAGGGCACGTTTGGCACTCCAATGGCAGCCAGGTTTGGAGAAAGGGGCAGCTTTGGTCTGGGAGAAATCCTCGACCATCTGGAATTTTTGTGTGTAATATCCCTGGTCCGGCCACAGGCAAGTTGGCTCTGTAAGGTGGCACTTTTGCACAGGAAGACAAAGTCAAGACCCAACTTGCCAGATGTCATTTTGGAGGGCACGTTTGGCACTCCAATGGCAGCCAGGTTTGGAGAAAGGGGCAGCTTTGGTCTGGGAGAAATCCTCGACCATCTGGAATTTTTGTGTGTGAAATCCCCGGTCAGGCAACAGGCAAGTTGGCTCTGTAAGGTGGCAATTTTCACCGGAAGGAAAATTCCAGCGCCCACTTGGCAGATGTCATTTAGGAGGGCACGTTTGGCACTCAAATGACAGCCAGGTGTGGAGAAAGGGGCAGCTTTGGTCTGGGAGAAATCCTTGACCATCTGGAATTTTTGTGTGTAAAATCCCTGGTCAGGCCACAGGCAAATTGGCTGTGTATGGTGGCACTTTTGCACAGGAAGACAAAGTCAAGACCCAACTTGCCAGATGTCATTTTGGAGGGCACGTTTTGCACTCAAATGACAGCCAGGTGTGGAGAAATAGGCATCTTTGGTCTGGGAGAAATCCTCGACCATCTGGAATTTTATTGTGTGAAATCCCTGGTCAGGCCACAGGCAAGTTGGCTCTGTAAGGTGGCACTTTTGCACAGGAAGAAAAAGTCAAGACCCAACTTGCCAGATGTCATTTTGGAGGGCACGTTTGGCACTCAAATGTCTGCCAGGTTTGGGGAAAGGGGCAGCTTTGGTCTGGGAGAAATCCTCGACCATCTGGAATTTTTGTGTGTAAAATCCCCGGTCAGGCCACAGGCAAGTTGGCTCTGTAAGGTGGCAATTTTCACAGGAAGCAGAAGTCCAGCGCCCACTTGGCAGATGTCATTTTGGAGGGCACGTTTGGCACTCTAATGGCAGCCAGGTTTGGAGAAAGGGGCAGCTTTGGTGTGGGAGAAATCCTCGACCATCTGGAATTTTTGTGTGTAAAACCTCCAGTCAGGCCACAGGCAAGTTGGCTCTGTAAGGTGGCACTTTTGCACAGGAAGACAAAGTCAAGACCCAACTTGGCAGATGTCATTTTGGAGGGCACGTTTTGCACTCAAATGACAGCCAGGTGTGGAGAAATAGCCATCTTTGGTCTGGGAGAAATCCTCGACCATCTGGAATTTTTGTGTGTAAAATCCCTGGTCAGGCCACAGGCAAGTTGTCTCTGTAAGGTGGCAATTTGCACAGGAAGGAAAAGTCCAGCGCCCACTTGGCAGATGTCATTTTGGAGGGCACGTTTGGCACTCGAATGGCAGCCAGGTGTGGAGAAAGAGGCATCTTTGTTCTGGGAGAAATCCTCGACCATCTGGAATTTTTGTGTGTAATATCCCTGGTCCGGCCACAGGCAAGTTGGCTCTGTAAGGTGGCACTTTTGCACAGGAAGACAAAGTCAAGACCCAACTTGCCAGATGTCATTTTGGAGGGCACGTTTGGCACTCCAATGGCAGCCAGGTTTGGAGAAAGGGGCAGCTTTGGTCTGGGAGAAATCCTCGACCATCTGGAATTTTTGTGTGTAAAATCCCCGGTCAGGCAACAGGCAAGTTGGCTCTGTAAGGTGGCAATTTTCACAGGAAGGAAAATTCCAGCGCCCACTTGGCAGATGTCATTTTGGAGGGCACGTTTGGCACTCAAATGGCAGCCAGGTTTGGAGAAAGGGGCAGCTTTGGTCTGGGAGAAATCCTTGACCATCTGGAATTTTTGTGTGTAAAATCCCTGGTCAGGCCACAGGCAAATTGGCTGTGTATGGTGGCACTTTTGCACAGGAAGACAAAGTCAAGACCCAACTTGCCAGATGTCATTTTGGAGGGCACGTTTTGCACTCAAATGACAGCCAGGTGTGGAGAAATAGGCATCTTTGGTCTGGGAGAAATCCTCGACCATCTGGAATTTTATTGTGTGAAATCCCTGGTCAGGCCACAGGCAAGTTGGCTCTGTAAGGTGGCAATTTTCACAGGAAGGAAAAGTCCAGCGCCCACTTGGCAGATGTCATTTTGGAGGGCACGTTTGGCACTCTAATGGCAGCCAGGTTTGGAGAAAGGGGCAGCTTTGGTCTGGGAGAAATCCTCGACCATCTGGAATTTTTGGGTGTAAAACCTCCAGTCAGGCCACAGGCAAATTGGCTCTGTAAGGTGGCACTTTTGCACAGGAAGACAAAGTCAAGACCCAACTTGGCAGATGTCATTTTGGAGGGCACGTTTGGCACTCCAATGGCAGCCAGGTTTGGAGAAAGGGGCAGCTTTGGTCTGGGAGAAATCCTCGACCATCTGGAATTTTTGTGTGTAAAATCCCCGGTCAGGCCACAGGCAAGTTGGCTCTGTAAGGTGGCAATTTTCACAGGATGGAAAAGTCCAGATCCGACTTGGCCGATGTCATTTAGGAGGGCACGTTTGGCACTCCAATGGCAGCCAGGTTTGGAGAAAGGGGCAGCTTTGGTCTGGGAGAAATCCTCGACCATCTGGAATTTTTGTGTGTGAAATCCCCGGTCAGGCAACAGGCAAGTTGGCTCTGTAAGGTGGCACTTTTGCACAGGAAGACAAAGTCAAGACCCAACTTGGCAGATGTCATTTTGGAGGGCAGGTTTGGCACTCCAATGGCAGCCAGGTGTGGAGACAGGGGCAGCTTTGGTCTGGGAGAAATCCTCGACCATCTGGAATTTTTGTGTATAATATCACGGTCAGGCCACCGGCAAGATGGCTCTGTAAGGTGGCACTTTTGCACAGGAAGAAAAATTCCAGCGCCCACTTGGCAGATGTCATTTTGGAGGGCACGTTTGGCACTCCAATGGCAGCCAGGTTTGGAGAAAGGGGCAGCTTTGGTCTGGGAGAAATCCTCGACCATCTGGAATTTTTGTGTGTAAAATCCCCGGTCAGGCCACAGGCAAGTTGTCTCTGTAAGGTGGCAATTTGCACAGGAAGGAAAAGTCCAGCGCCCACTTGGCAGATGTCATTTTGGAGGGCACGTTTGGCACTCAAATGGCAGCCAGGTTTGGAGAAAGGGGCAGCTTTGCTCTGGGAGAAATCCTCGACCATCTTAAATTTTTGTGTGTAAAATCCCTGGTCATGCCACAGGCAAATTGGCTGTGTATGGTGGCACTTTTGCACAGGAAGACAAAGTCAAGACCCAACTTGGCAGATGTCATTTTGGAGGGCACGTTTTGCACTCAAATGACAGCCAGGTGTGGAGAAATAGGCATCTTTGGTCTGGGAGAAATCCTCGACCATCTGGAATTTTATTGTGTGAAATCCCTGGTCAGGCCACAGGCAAGTTGGCTCTGTAAGGTGGCAATTTTCACAGGAAGGAAAAGTCCAGCGCCCACTTGGCAGATGTCATTTTGGAGGGCACGTTTGGCACTCAAATGTCTGCCAGGTTTGGAGAAAGGGGCAGCTTTGGTCTGGGAGAAATCCTCGACCATCTGGAATTTTTGTGTGTAAAATCCCCGGTCAAGCCACAGGCAAGTTGGCTCTGTAAGGTGGCAATTTTCACAGGAAGCAGAAGTCCAGCGCCCACTTGGCAGATGTCATTTTGGAGGGCACGTTTGGCACTCTAATGGCAGCCAGGTTTGGAGAAAGGGGCAGCTTTGGTGTGGGAGAAATCCTCGACCATCTGGAATTTTTGTGTGTAAAACCTCCAGTCAGGCCACAGGCAAGTTGGCTCTGTAAGGTGGCAATTTGCACAGGAAGACAAAGTCAAGACCCAACTTGGCTGATGTCATTTTGGAGGGCACGTTTGGCACTCCAATGGCAGCCAGGTTTGGAGAAAGGGGCAGCTTTGGTCTGGGAGAAATCCTCGACCATCTGGAATTTTTGTGTGTAAAATCCGCGGTCAGGCCACAGGCAAGTTGGCTCTGTAAGGTGGCAATTTTCACAGGATGGAAAAGTCCAGACCCGACTTGGCCGATGTCATTTAGGAGGGCACGTTTGGCACTCAAATGGCAGCCAGGTTTGGAGAAAGGGGCAGCTTTGGTCTGGGAGAAATCCTCGACCATCTGGAATTTTTGTGTGTGAAATCCCCGGTCAGGCAACAGGCAAGTTGGCTCTGTAAGGTGGCAATTTTCACAGGAAGGAAAATTCCAGCGCCCACTTGGCAGATGTCATTTTGGAGGGCACGTTTGGCACTCCAATGGCAGCCAGGTTTGGAGAAAGGGGCAGCTTTGGTCTGGGAGAAATCCTCGACCATCTGGAATTTTTGTGTGTGAAATCCCCGGTCAGGCAACAGGCAAGTTGGCTCTGTAAGGTGGCACTTTTGCACAGGAAGACAAAGTCAAGACCCAACTTGGCAGATGTCATTTTGGAGGGCACGTTTGGCACTCCAATGGCAGCCAGGTGTGGAGACAGGGGCAGCTTTGGTCTGGGAGAAATCCTCGACCATCTGGAATTTTTGTGTATAATATCACGGTCAGGCCACAGGCAAGTTGGCTCTGTAAGGTGGCACTTTTGCACAGGAAGACAAAGTCAAGACCCAACTTGGCAGATGTCATTTTGGAGGGCACGTTTGGCACTCCAATGGCAGCCAGGTTTGGAGAAAGGGGCAGCTTTGGTCTGGGAGAAATCCTCGACCATCTGGAATTTTTGTGTGTAAAATCCCCGGTCAGGGCACAGGCAAGTTGGCTCTGTAAGGTGGCAATTTTCACAGGAAGGAAAAGTCCAGATCCGACTTGGCCGATGTCATTTTGGAGGGCACGTTTGGCACTCCAATGGCTGCCAGGATTGTAGAAAGGGGCAGCTTTGGTCTGGGAGAAATCCTCGACCATCTGGAATTTTTGTGTGTAAAATCCCTGGTCAGGCCACAGGCAAATCGGCTGTGTATGGTGGTACTTTTCCACAGGACCAAAATTCAAGACCCAACTTGGCAGATGTCATTTTGGAGGGCACGTTTGGCACTCCAATGGCAGCCAGGTTTGGAGAAAGGGGCAGCTTTGGTCTGGGAGAAATCCTCGACCATCTGGAATTTTTGTGTGTAAAATCCCCAGTCAGGCCTCAGGCAAGTTGGCTCTGTAAGGTGGCACTTTTGCACAGGAAGACAAAGTCAAGACCCAACTTGCCAGATGTCATTTTGGAGGGAACGTTTGGCACTCCAATGGCAGCCAGGTTTGGAGAAAGGGGCAGCTTTGGTCTGGGAGAAATCCTCGACCATCTGGAATTTTTGTGTGTAAAATCCCCGGTCAGGCCACAGGCAAGTTGTCTCTCTAAGGTGGCAATTTGCACAGGAAGGAAAAGTCCAGCGCCCACTTGGCAGATGTCATTTTGGAGGGCACGTTTGGCACTCAAATGGCAGCCAGGTTTGGAGAAAGGGGCAGCTTTGCTCTGGGAGAAATCCTCGACCATCTGGAATTTTTGTGTGTAAAATCCCTGGTCAGGCCACAGGCAAATTGGCTGTGTATGGTGGCACTTTTGCACAGGAAGACAAAGTCAAGACCCAACTTGGCAGATGTCATTTTGGAGGGCACGTTTTGCACTCAAATGACAGCCAGGTGTGGAGAAATAGGCAGCTTTGGTCTGGGAGAAATCCTCGACCATCTGGAATTTTTGTGTGTAAAATCCCTGGTCAGGCCACAGCCAAGTAGGCTCTGTAAGGTGGCACTTTTGCACAGGAAGACAAAGTCAAGACCCAACTTGGCAGATGTCATTTTGGAGGGCACGTTTGGCACTCCAATGGCAGCCAGGTGTGGAGACAGGGGCAGCTTTGGTCTGGGAGAAATCCTCGACCATCTGGAATTTTTGTGTATAATATCACGGTCAGGCCACAGGCAAGTTGGCTCTGTAAGGTGGCACTTTTGCACAGGAAGACAAAGTCAAGACCCAACTTGGCAGATGTCATTTTGGAGGGCACGTTTGGCACTCCAATGGCAGCCAGGTTTGGAGAAAGGGGCAGCTTTGGTCTGGGAGAAATCCTCGACCATCTGGAATTTTTGTGTGTAAAATCCCCGGTCAGGGCACAGGCAAGTTGGCTCTGTAAGGTGGCAATTTTCACAGGAAGGAAAAGTCCAGATCCGACTTGGCCGATGTCATTTTGGAGGGCACGTTTGGCACTCCAATGGCTGCCAGGATTGTAGAAAGGGGCAGCTTTGGTCTGGGAGAAATCCTGGACCATCTGGAATTTTTGTGTGTAAAATCCCTGGTCAGGCCACAGGCAAATCGGCTGTGTATGGTGGTACTTTTCCACAGGACCAAAATTCAAGACCCAACTTGGCAGATGTCATTTTGGAGGGCACGTTTGGCACTCCAATGGCAGCCAGGTTTGGAGAAAGGGGCAGCTTTGGTCTGGGAGAAATCCTCGACCATCTGGAATTTTTGTGTGTAAAATCCCCAGTCAGGCCTCAGGCAAGTTGGCTCTGTAAGGTGGCACTTTTGCACAGGAAGACAAAGTCAAGACCCAACTTGCCAGATGTCATTTTGGAGGGAACGTTTGGCACTCCAATGGCAGCCAGGTTTGGAGAAAGGGGCAGCTTTGGTCTGGGAGAAATCCTCGACCATCTGGAATTTTTGTGTGTAAAATCCCCGGTCAGGCCACAGGCAAGTTGTCTCTCTAAGGTGGCAATTTGCACAGGAAGGAAAAGTCCAGCGCCCACTTGGCAGATGTCATTTTGGAGGGCACGTTTGGCACTCAAATGGCAGCCAGGTTTGGAGAAAGGGGCAGCTTTGCTCTGGGAGAAATCCTCGACCATCTGGAATTTTTGTGTGTAAAATCCCTGGTCAGGCCACAGGCAAATTGGCTGTGTATGGTGGCACTTTTGCACAGGAAGACAAAGTCAAGACCCAACTTGGCAGATGTCATTTTGGAGGGCACGTTTTGCACTCAAATGACAGCCAGGTGTGGAGAAATAGGCATCTTTGGTCTGGGAGAAATCCTCGACCATCTGGAATTTTTTGTGTAAAATCCCTGGTCAGGCCACAGGCAAGTTGGCTCTGTAAGGTGGCACTTTTGCACAGGAAGGCAAAGTCAAGTCCCAACTTGGCAGATGTCATTTTGGAGGGCACGTTTGGCACTCCAATGGCAGCCAGGTTTGGAGAAAGGGGCAGCTTTGGTCTGGGAGAAATCCTCGACCATCTGGAATTTTTGTGTGTAAAATCCCCGGTCAGGCCACAGGCAAGTTGGCTCTGTAAGGTGGCACTTTTGAACAGGAATAAAAATTCCTGAGCCCACTTGGCAGATGTCATTTTGGAGGGCACGTTTGGCACTCCAATGGCAGCCAGGTTTGGAGAAAGGGGCAGCTTTGGTCTGGGAGAAATCCTCGACCATCTGGAATTTTTGTGTGTAAAATCCCCAGTCAGGCCTCAGGCAAGTTGGCTCTGTAAGGTGGCACTTTTGCACAGGAAGACAAAGTCAAGACCCAACTTGCCAGATGTCATTTTGGAGGGAACGTTTGGCACTCCAATGGCAGCCAGGTTTGGAGAAAGGGGCAGCTTTGGTCTGGGAGAAATCCTCGACCATCTGGAATTTTTGTGTGTAAAATCCCCGGTCAGGCCACAGGCAAGTTGTCTCTGTAAGGTGGCAATTTGCACAGGAAGGAAAAGTCCAGCGCCCACTTGGCAGATGTCATTTTGGAGGGCACGTTTGGCACTCAAATGGCAGCCAGGTGTGGAGAAAGAGGCATCTTTGGTCTGGGAGAAATCCTCGACCATCTGGAATTTTTGTGTGTAATATCCCTGGTCCGGCCACAGGCATGTTGGCTCTGTAAGGTGGCACTTTTGCACAGGAAGAAAAAGTCAAGACCCAACTTGCCAGATGTCATTTTGGAGGGCACGTTTGGCACTCGAATGGCAGCCAGGTTTGGAGAAAGGGGCAGCTTTGGTCTGGGAGAAATCCTCGACCATCTGGAATTTTTGTGTGTAAAATCCCTGGTCAGGCCACAGGCAAATCGGCTGTGTATGGTGGTACTTTTCCACAGGACCAAAAGTCAAGACCCAACTTGGCAGATGTCATTTTGGAGGGCACGTTTGGCACTCCAATGGCCACCAGGTTTGGAGAAAGGGGCAGCTTTGGTCTGGGAGAAATCCTCGACCATCTGGAATTTTTGTGTGTAAAACCTCCAGTCAGGCCACAGGCAAGTTGGCTCTGTAAGGTGGCACTTTTGCACAGGAAGACAAAGTCAAGACCCAACTTGGCAGATGTCATTTTGGAGGGCACGTTTTGCACTCAAATGACAGCCAGGTGTGGAGAAAGAGGCATCTTTGGTCTGGGAGAAATCCTCGACCATCTGGAATTTTTGTGTGTAAAATCCCTGGTCAGGCCACAGGCAAGTTGGCTCTGTAAGGTGGCACTTTTGCACAGGAAGACAAAGACCCATCTTGCCAGATGTCATTTTGGAGGGCACGTTTGGCACTCCAATGGCAGCCAGGTTTGGAGAAAGGGGCAGCTTTGGTCTGGGAGAAATCCTCGACCATCTGGAATTTTTGTGTGTAAATTCCCCGGTCAGGCCACAGGCAAGTTGGCTCTGTAAGGTGGCACTTTTGACCAGGAATAAAAATTCCTGAGCCCACTTGGCAGATGTCATTTTGGAGGGCACGTTTGGCACTCAAATGGCAGCCAGGTTTGGAGAAAGGGGCAGCTTTGGTCTGGGAGAAATCCTCGACCATCTGGAATTTTTGTGTGTAAAATCCCCAGTCAGGCCACAGGCAAGTTGGCTCTGTAAGGTGGCACTTTTGCACAGGAAGACAAAGTCAAGACCCAACTTGCCAGATGTCATTTTGGAGGGAACGTTTGGCACTCCAATGGCAGCCAGGTTTGGAGAAAGGGGCAGCTTTGGTCTGGGAGAAATCCTCGACCATCTGGAATTTTTGTGTGTAAAATCCCCAGTCAGGCCACAGGCAAGTTGGCTCTGTAAGGTGGGAATTTTCACAGGAAGGAAAAGTCCAGCGCCCACTTGGCAGATGTCATTTTGGAGGGCACGTTTGGCACTCAAATGGCAGCCAGGTTTGGAGAAAGGGGCAGCTTTGCTCTGGGAGAAATCCTCGACCATCTGGAATTTTTGTGTGTAAAATCCCTGGTCAGGCCACAGGCAAGTTGGCTCTGTAAGGTGGCACTTTTGCACAGGAAGAAAAAGTCAAGACCCAACTTGCCAGATGTCATTTTGGAGGGCACGTTTGGCACTCGAATGGCAGCCAGGTTTGGAGAAAGGGGCAGCTTTGGTCTGGGAGAAATCCTCGACCATCTGGAATTTTTGTGTGTAAAATCCCTGGTCAGGCCACAGGCAAATTGGCTGTGTATGGTGGTACTTTTCCACAGGACCAAAAGTCAAGACCCAACTTGGCAGATGTCATTTTGGAGGGCACGTTTGGCACTCCAATGGCAGCCAGGTTTGGAGAAAGGGGCAGCTTTGGTGTGGGAGAAATCCTCGACCATCTGGAATTTTTGTGTGTAAAACCTCCAGTCAGGCCACAGGCAAGTTGGCTCTGTAAGGTGGCACTTTTGCACAGGAAGACAAAGTCAAGACCCAACTTGGCAGATGTCATTTTGGAGGGCACGTTTTGCACTCAAATGACAGCCAGGTGTGGAGAAATAGCCATCTTTGGTCTGGGAGAAATCCTCGACCATCTGGAATTTTTGTGTGTAAAATCCCTGGTCAGGCCACAGGCAAGTTGGCTCTGTAAGGTGGCACTTTTGCACAGGAAGACAAAGACCCAACTTGGCTGATGTCATTTTGAAGGGCACGTTTGGCACTCCAATGGCAGCCAGGTTTGGAGAAAGGGGCAGCTTTGGTCTGGGAGAAATCCTCGACCATCTGGAATTTTTGTGTGTAAAATCCCCGGTCAGGCCACAGGCAAGTTGGCTCTGTAAGGTGGCACTTTTGACCAGGAATAAAAATTCCTGAGCCCACTTGGCAGATGTCATTTTGGAGGGCACGTTTGGCACTCAAATGGCAGCCAGGTTTGGAGAAAGGGGCAGCTTTGGTCTGGGAGAAATCCTCGACCATCTGGAATTTTTGTGTGTAAAATCCCCAGTCAGGCCACAGGCAAGTTGGCTCTGTAAGGTGGCACTTTTGCACAGGAAGACAAAGTCAAGACCCAACTTGCCAGATGTCATTTTGGAGGGAACGTTTGGCACTCCAATGGCAGCCAGGTTTGGAGAAAGGGGCAGCTTTGGTCTGGGAGAAATCCTCGACCATCTGGAATTTTTGTGTGTAAAATCCCCGGTCAGGCCACAGGCAAGTTGTCTCTGTAAGGTGGCAATTTGCACAGGAAGGAAAAGTCCAGCGCCCACTTGGCAGATGTCATTTTGGAGGGCACGTTTGGCACTCAAATGGCAGCCAGGTGTGGAGAAAGAGGCATCTTTGGTCTGGGAGAAATCCTCGACCATCTGGAATTTTTGTGTGTAATATCCCTGGTCCGGCCACAGGCAAGTTGGCTCTGTAAGGTGGCACTTTTGCACAGGAAGAAAAAGTCAAGACCCAACTTGCCAGATGTCATTTTGGAGGGCACGTTTGGCACTCGAATGGCAGCCAGGTTTGGAGAAAGGGGCAGCTTTGGTCTGGGAGAAATCCTCGACCATCTGGAATTTTTGTGTGTAAAATCCCTGGTCAGGACACAGGCAAGTTGGCTCTGTAAGGTGTCAATTTTCACAGGAAGCAGAAGTCCAGCGCCCACTTGCCAGATGTCATTTTGGAGGGCACGTTTGGCACTCCAATGGCAGCCAGGTTTGGAGAAAGGGGCAGCTTTGGTCTGGGAGAAATCCTCGACCATCTGGAATTTTTGTGTGTAAAACCTCCAGTCAGGCCACAGGCAAGTTGGCTCTGTAAGGTGGCACTTTTGCACAGGAAGAAAAAGTCAAGACCCAACTTGGCAGATGTCATTTTGGAGGGCACGTTTGGCACTCCAATGGCAGCCAGGTGTGGAGAAAGAGGCAGCTTTGGTCTGGGAGAAATCCTCGACCATCTGGAATTTTTGTGTGTAAATTCCCCGGTCAGGCCACAGGCAAGTTGGCTCTGTAAGGTGGGAATTTTCACAGGAAGGAAAAGTCCAGCGCCCACTTGGCAGATGTAATTTTGGAGGGCACGTTTGGCACTCAAATGGCAGCCAGGTTTGGAGAAAGGGGCAGCTTTGGTCTGGGAGAAATCCTTGACCATCTGGAATTTTTGTGTGTAAAATCCCTGGTCAGGCCACAGATAAATTGGCTGTGTATGGTGGCACTTTTTCACAGGAACACAAAGTCAAGACCCAACTTGGCAGATGTCATTTTGGAGGGCACGTTTGGCACTCCAATGGCAGCCAGGTGTGGAGAAAGGGGCAGCTTTGGTCTGGGAGAAATCCTCGACCATCTGGAATTTTTGTGTGTAAAATCCGTGCTCAGGCCACAGGCAATTTGGCTCTGTTAAGGTGGCAATTTTCACAGGAAGCAGAAGTCCAGCGCCCACTTGGCAGATGTCATTTTGGAGGGCACGTTTGGCACTCAAATGGCAGCCAGGTTTGGAGAAAGGGGCAGCTTTGCTCTGGGAGAAATCCTCGACCATCTGGAATTTTTGTGTGTAAAATCCCTGGTCAGGCCACAGGCAAGTTGGCTCTGTAAGGTGGCACTTTTGCACAGGAAGAAAAAGTCAAGACCCAACTTGCCAGATGTCATTTTGGAGGGCACGTTTGGCACTCCAATGGCAGCCAGGTTTGGAGAAAGGGGCAGCTTTGGTCTGGGAGAAATCCTCGACCATCTGGAATTTTTGTGTATAATATCACGGTCAGGCCACCGGCAAGATGGCTCTGTAAGGTGGCAGTTTTGCACAGGAAGACAAAGTCAAGACCCAACTTGCCAGATGTCATTTTGGAGGGCACGTTTGGCACTCCAATGGCAGCCAGGTTTGGAGAAAGGGGCAGCTTTGGTCTGGGAGAAATCCTCGACCATCTGGAATTTTTGTGTGTAAAATCCCCGGTCAGGGCACAGGCAAGTTGGCTCTGTAAGGTGGCAATTTTCACAGGATGGAAAAGTCCAGACCCGACTTGGCCGATGTCATTTAGGAGGGCACGTTTGGCACTCCAATGGCAGCCAGGTTTGGAGAAAGGGGCAGCTTTGGTCTGGGAGAAATCCTCGACCATCTGGAATTTTTGTGTGTGAAATCCCCGGTCAGGCAACAGGCAAGTTGGCTCTGTAAGGTGGCAATTTTCACAGGAAGGAAAATTCCAGCGCCCACTTGGCAGATGTCATTTTGGAGGGCACGTTTGGCACACAAATGGCAGCCAGGTTTGGAGAAAGGGGCAGCTTTGGTCTGGGAGAAATCCTCGACCATCTGGAATTTTTGTGTGTGAAATCCCCGGTCAGGCAACAGGCAAGTTGGCTCTGTAAGGTGGCAATTTTCACAGGAAGGAAAAGTCCAGATCCGACTTGGCCGATGTCATTTTGGAGGGCACGTTTGGCACTCCAATGGCAGCCAGGTTTGGAGAAAGGGGCAGCTTTGTTCTGGGAGAAATCCTCGACCATCTGGAATTTTTGTGTGTAAAATCCCTGGTCAGGCCACAGGCAAATTGGCTGTGTATGGTGGTACTTTTCCACAGGACCAAAAGTCAAGACCCAACTTGGCAGATGTCATTTTGGAGGGCACGTTTGGCACTCCAATGGCAGCCAGGTTTGGAGAAAGGGGCAGCTTTGGTCTGGGAGAAATCCTCGACCATCTGGAATTTTTGTGTGTAAAATCCCCGGTCAGGCCACAGGCAAGTTGGCTCTGTAAGGTGGCAATTTTCACAGGAAGGAAAAGTCCAGCGCCCACTTGGCAGATGTCATTTTGGAGGGCACGTTTGGCACTCAAATGGCAGCCAGGTTTGGAGAAAGGGGCAGCTTTGGTCTGGGAGAAATCCTTGACCATCTGGAATTTTTGTGTGTAAAATCCCTGGTCAGGCCACAGATAAATTGGCTGTGTATGGTGGCACTTTTTCACAGGAACACAAAGTCAAGACCCAACTTGCCAGATGTCATTTTGGAGGGCACGTTTTGCACTCAAATGACAGCCAGGTGTGGAGAAATAGCCATCTTTGGTCTGGGAGAAATCCTCGACCATCTGGAATTTTTGTGTGTAAAATCCCTGGTCAGGCCACAGGCAAGTTGGCTCTGTAAGGTGGCACTTTTGCACAGGAAGACAAAGTCAAGACCCAACTTGGCAGATGTCATTTTGGAGGGCACGTTTGGCACTCCAATGGCAGCCAGGTTTGGAGAAAGGGGCAGCTTTGGTCTGGGAGAAATCCTCGACCATCTGGAATTGTTGTGTGTAAAATCCCCGGTCAGGCCACAGGCAAGTTGGCTCTGTAAGGTGGCATTTTGACCAGGAATAAAAATTCCTGAGCCCACTTGGCAGATGTCATTTTGGAGGGCACGTTTGGCACTCAAATGGCAGCCAGGTTTGGAGAAAGGGGCAGCTTTGGTCTGGGAGAAATCCTCGACCATCTGGAATTTTTGTGTGTAAAATCCCCAGTCAGGCCACAGGCAAGTTGGCTCTGTAAGGTGGCACTTTTGCACAGGAAGACAAAGTCAAGACCCAACTTGCCAGACGTCATTTTGGAGGGAACGTTTGGCACTCCAATGGCAGCCAGGTTTGGAGAAAGGGGCAGCTTTGGTCTGGGAGAAATCCTCGACCATCTGGAATTTTTGTGTGTAAAATCCCCGGTCAGGCCACAGGCAAGTTGTCTCTGTAAGGTGGCAATTTGCACAGGAAGGAAAAGTCCAGCGCCCACTTGGCAGATGTCATTTTGGAGGGCACGTTTGGCACTCAAATGGCAGCCAGGTGTGGAGAAAGAGGCATCTTTGGTCTGGGAGAAATCCTCGACCATCTGGAATTTTTGTGTGTAATATCCCTGGTCCGGCCACAGGCAAGTTGGCTCTGTAAGGTGGCACTTTTGCACAGGAAGAAAAAGTCAAGACCCAACTTGGCAGATGTCATTTTGGAGGGCACGTTTGGCACTCGAATGGCAGCCAGGTTTGGAGAAAGGGGCAGCTTTGGTCTGGGAGAAATCCTCGACCATCTGGAATTTTTGTGTGTAAAATCCCTGGTCAGGACACAGGCAAGTTGGCTCTGTAAGGTGTCAATTTTCACAGGAAGCAGAAGTCCAGCGCCCACTTGCCAGATGTCATTTTGGAGGGCACGTTTGGCACTCCAATGGCAGCCAGGTTTGGAGAAAGGGGCAGCTTTGGTCTGGGAGAAATCCTCGACCATCTGGAATTTTTGTGTGTAAAACCTCCAGTCAGGCCACAGGCAAGTTGGCTCTGTAAGGTGGCACTTTTGCACAGGAAGAAAAAGTCAAGACCCAACTTGGCAGATGTCATTTTGGAGGGCACGTTTGGCACTCCAATGGCAGCCAGGTGTGGAGAAAGAGGCAGCTTTGGTCTGGGAGAAATCCTCGACCATCTGGAATTTTTGTGTGTAAATTCCCCGGTCAGGCCACAGGCAAGTTGGCTCTGTAAGGTGGGAATTTTCACAGGAAGGAAAAGTCCAGCGCCCACTTGGCAGATGTAATTTTGGAGGGCACGTTTGGCACTCAAATGGCAGCCAGGTTTGGAGAAAGGGGCAGCTTTGGTCTGGGAGAAATCCTTGACCATCTGGAATTTTTGTGTGTAAAATCCCTGGTCAGGCCACAGATAAATTGGCTGTGTATGGTGGCACTTTTTCACAGGAACACAAAGTCAAGACCCAACTTGGCAGATGTCATTTTGGAGGGCACGTTTGGCACTCCAATGGCAGCCAGGTGTGGAGAAAGGGGCAGCTTTGGTCTGGGAGAAATCCTCGACCATCTGGAATTTTTGTGTGTAAAATCCGTGCTCAGGCCACAGGCAATTTGGCTCTGTTAAGGTGGCAATTTTCACAGGAAGCAGAAGTCCAGCGCCCACTTGGCAGATGTCATTTTGGAGGGCACGTTTGGCACTCAAATGGCAGCCAGGTTTGGAGAAAGGGGCAGCTTTGCTCTGGGAGAAATCCTCGACCATCTGGAATTTTTGTGTGTAAAATCCCTGGTCAGGCCACAGGCAAGTTGGCTCTGTAAGGTGGCACTTTTGCACAGGAAGAAAAAGTCAAGACCCAACTTGCCAGATGTCATTTTGGAGGGCACGTTTGGCACTCCAATGGCAGCCAGGTTTGGAGAAAGGGGCAGCTTTGGTCTGGGAGAAATCCTCGACCATCTGGAATTTTTGTGTATAATATCACGGTCAGGCCACCGGCAAGATGGCTCTGTAAGGTGGCAGTTTTGCACAGGAAGACAAAGTCAAGACCCAACTTGCCAGATGTCATTTTGGAGGGCACGTTTGGCACTCCAATGGCAGCCAGGTTTGGAGAAAGGGGCAGCTTTGGTCTGGGAGAAATCCTCGACCATCTGGAATTTTTGTGTGTAAAATCCCCGGTCAGGGCACAGGCAAGTTGGCTCTGTAAGGTGGCAATTTTCACAGGATGGAAAAGTCCAGACCCGACTTGGCCGATGTCATTTAGGAGGGCACGTTTGGCACTCCAATGGCAGCCAGGTTTGGAGAAAGGGGCAGCTTTGGTCTGGGAGAAATCCTCGACCATCTGGAATTTTTGTGTGTGAAATCCCCGGTCAGGCAACAGGCAAGTTGGCTCTGTAAGGTGGCAATTTTCACAGGAAGGAAAATTCCAGCGCCCACTTGGCAGATGTCATTTTGGAGGGCACGTTTGGCACACAAATGGCAGCCAGGTTTGGAGAAAGGGGCAGCTTTGGTCTGGGAGAAATCCTCGACCATCTGGAATTTTTGTGTGTGAAATCCCCGGTCAGGCAACAGGCAAGTTGGCTCTGTAAGGTGGCAATTTTCACAGGAAGGAAAAGTCCAGATCCGACTTGGCCGATGTCATTTTGGAGGGCACGTTTGGCACTCCAATGGCAGCCAGGTTTGGAGAAAGGGGCAGCTTTGTTCTGGGAGAAATCCTCGACCATCTGGAATTTTTGTGTGTAAAATCCCTGGTCAGGCCACAGGCAAATTGGCTGTGTATGGTGGTACTTTTCCACAGGACCAAAAGTCAAGACCCAACTTGGCAGATGTCATTTTGGAGGGCACGTTTGGCACTCCAATGGCAGCCAGGTTTGGAGAAAGGGGCAGCTTTGGTCTGGGAGAAATCCTCGACCATCTGGAATTTTTGTGTGTAAAATCCGTGCTCAGGCCACAGGCAATTTGGCTCTGTTAAGGTGGCAATTTTCACAGGAAGCAGAAGTCCAGCGCCCACTTGGCAGATGTCATTTTGGAGGGCACGTTTGGCACTCAAATGGCAGCCAGGTTTGGAGAAAGGGGCAGCTTTGCTCTGGGAGAAATCCTCGACCATCTGGAATTTTTGTGTGTAAAATCCCTGGTCAGGCCACAGGCAAGTTGGCTCTGTAAGGTGGCACTTTTGCACAGGAAGAAAAAGTCAAGACCCAACTTGCCAGATGTCATTTTGGAGGGCACGTTTGGCACTCCAATGGCAGCCAGGTTTGGAGAAAGGGGCAGCTTTGGTCTGGGAGAAATCCTCGACCATCTGGAATTTTTGTGTATAATATCACGGTCAGGCCACCGGCAAGATGGCTCTGTAAGGTGGCAGTTTTGCACAGGAAGACAAAGTCAAGACCCAACTTGCCAGATGTCATTTTGGAGGGCACGTTTGGCACTCCAATGGCAGCCAGGTTTGGAGAAAGGGGCAGCTTTGGTCTGGGAGAAATCCTCGACCATCTGGAATTTTTGTGTGTAAAATCCCCGGTCAGGGCACAGGCAAGTTGGCTCTGTAAGGTGGCAATTTTCACAGGATGGAAAAGTCCAGACCCGACTTGGCCGATGTCATTTAGGAGGGCACGTTTGGCACTCCAATGGCAGCCAGGTTTGGAGAAAGGGGCAGCTTTGGTCTGGGAGAAATCCTCGACCATCTGGAATTTTTGTGTGTGAAATCCCCGGTCAGGCAACAGGCAAGTTGGCTCTGTAAGGTGGCAATTTTCACAGGAAGGAAAATTCCAGCGCCCACTTGGCAGATGTCATTTTGGAGGGCACGTTTGGCACACAAATGGCAGCCAGGTTTGGAGAAAGGGGCAGCTTTGGTCTGGGAGAAATCCTCGACCATCTGGAATTTTTGTGTGTGAAATCCCCGGTCAGGCAACAGGCAAGTTGGCTCTGTAAGGTGGCAATTTTCACAGGAAGGAAAAGTCCAGATCCGACTTGGCCGATGTCATTTTGGAGGGCACGTTTGGCACTCCAATGGCAGCCAGGTTTGGAGAAAGGGGCAGCTTTGTTCTGGGAGAAATCCTCGACCATCTGGAATTTTTGTGTGTAAAATCCCTGGTCAGGCCACAGGCAAATTGGCTGTGTATGGTGGTACTTTTCCACAGGACCAAAAGTCAAGACCCAACTTGGCAGATGTCATTTTGGAGGGCACGTTTGGCACTCCAATGGCAGCCAGGTTTGGAGAAAGGGGCAGCTTTGGTCTGGGAGAAATCCTCGACCATCTGGAATTTTTGTGTGTAAAATCCCCGGTCAGGCCACAGGCAAGTTGGCTCTGTAAGGTGGCAATTTTCACAGGAAGGAAAAGTCCAGCGCCCACTTGGCAGATGTCATTTTGGAGGGCACGTTTGGCACTCAAATGGCAGCCAGGTTTGGAGAAAGGGGCAGCTTTGGTCTGGGAGAAATCCTTGACCATCTGGAATTTTTGTGTGTAAAATCCCTGGTCAGGCCACAGATAAATTGGCTGTGTATGGTGGCACTTTTTCACAGGAACACAAAGTCAAGACCCAACTTGCCAGATGTCATTTTGGAGGGCACGTTTTGCACTCAAATGACAGCCAGGTGTGGAGAAATAGCCATCTTTGGTCTGGGAGAAATCCTCGACCATCTGGAATTTTTGTGTGTAAAATCCCTGGTCAGGCCACAGGCAAGTTGGCTCTGTAAGGTGGCACTTTTGCACAGGAAGACAAAGTCAAGACCCAACTTGGCAGATGTCATTTTGGAGGGCACGTTTGGCACTCCAATGGCAGCCAGGTTTGGAGAAAGGGGCAGCTTTGGTCTGGGAGAAATCCTCGACCATCTGGAATTGTTGTGTGTAAAATCCCCGGTCAGGCCACAGGCAAGTTGGCTCTGTAAGGTGGCACTTTTGACCAGGAATAAAAATTCCTGAGCCCACTTGGCAGATGTCATTTTGGAGGGCACGTTTGGCACTCAAATGGCAGCCAGGTTTGGAGAAAGGGGCAGCTTTGGTCTGGGAGAAATCCTCGACCATCTGGAATTTTTGTGTGTAAAATCCCCAGTCAGGCCACAGGCAAGTTGGCTCTGTAAGGTGGCACTTTTGCACAGGAAGACAAAGTCAAGACCCAACTTGCCAGACGTCATTTTGGAGGGAACGTTTGGCACTCCAATGGCAGCCAGGTTTGGAGAAAGGGGCAGCTTTGGTCTGGGAGAAATCCTCGACCATCTGGAATTTTTGTGTGTAAAATCCCCGGTCAGGCCACAGGCAAGTTGTCTCTGTAAGGTGGCAATTTGCACAGGAAGGAAAAGTCCAGCGCCCACTTGGCAGATGTCATTTTGGAGGGCACGTTTGGCACTCAAATGGCAGCCAGGTGTGGAGAAAGAGGCATCTTTGGTCTGGGAGAAATCCTCGACCATCTGGAATTTTTGTGTGTAATATCCCTGGTCCGGCCACAGGCAAGTTGGCTCTGTAAGGTGGCACTTTTGCACAGGAAGAAAAAGTCAAGACCCAACTTGCCAGATGTCATTTTGGAGGGCACGTTTGGCACTCGAATGGCAGCCAGGTTTGGAGAAAGGGGCAGCTTTGGTCTGGGAGAAATCCTCGACCATCTGGAATTTTTGTGTGTAAAATCCCTGGTCAGGACACAGGCAAGTTGGCTCTGTAAGGTGTCAATTTTCACAGGAAGCAGAAGTCCAGCGCCCACTTGCCAGATGTCATTTTGGAGGGCACGTTTGGCACTCCAATGGCAGCCAGGTTTGGAGAAAGGGGCAGCTTTGGTCTGGGAGAAATCCTCGACCATCTGGAATTTTTGTGTGTAAAACCTCCAGTCAGGCCACAGGCAAGTTGGCTCTGTAAGGTGGCACTTTTGCACAGGAAGAAAAAGTCAAGACCCAACTTGGCAGATGTCATTTTGGAGGGCACGTTTGGCACTCCAATGGCAGCCAGGTGTGGAGAAAGAGGCAGCTTTGGTCTGGGAGAAATCCTCGACCATCTGGAATTTTTGTGTGTAAATTCCCCGGTCAGGCCACAGGCAAGTTGGCTCTGTAAGGTGGGAATTTTCACAGGAAGGAAAAGTCCAGCGCCCACTTGCCAGATGTAATTTTGGAGGGCACGTTTGGCACTCAAATGGCAGCCAGGTTTGGAGAAAGGGGCAGCTTTGGTCTGGGAGAAATCCTTGACCATCTGGAATTTTTGTGTGTAAAATCCCTGGTCAGGCCACAGATAAATTGGCTGTGTATGGTGGCACTTTTTCACAGGAACACAAAGTCAAGACCCAACTTGGCAGATGTCATTTTGGAGGGCACGTTTGGCACTCCAATGGCAGCCAGGTGTGGAGAAAGGGGCAGCTTTGGTCTGGGAGAAATCCTCGACCATCTGGAATTTTTGTGTGTAAAATCCGTGCTCAGGCCACAGGCAATTTGGCTCTGTTAAGGTGGCAATTTTCACAGGAAGCAGAAGTCCAGCGCCCACTTGGCAGATGTCATTTTGGAGGGCACGTTTGGCACTCAAATGGCAGCCAGGTTTGGAGAAAGGGGCAGCTTTGCTCTGGGAGAAATCCTCGACCATCTGGAATTTTTGTGTGTAAAATCCCTGGTCAGGCCACAGGCAAGTTGGCTCTGTAAGGTGGCACTTTTGCACAGGAAGAAAAAGTCCAGACCCGACTTGGCCGATGTCATTTAGGAGGGCACGTTTGGCACTCCAATGGCAGCCAGGTTTGGAGAAAGGGGCAGCTTTGGTCTGGGAGAAATCCTCGACCATCTGGAATTTTTGTGTGTGAAATCCCCGGTCAGGCAACAGGCAAGTTGGCTCTGTAAGGTGGCAATTTTCACAGGAAGGAAAATTCCAGCGCCCACTTGGCAGATGTCATTTTGGAGGGCACGTTTGGCACACAAATGGCAGCCAGGTTTGGAGAAAGGGGCAGCTTTGGTCTGGGAGAAATCCTCGACCATCTGGAATTTTTGTGTGTGAAATCCCCGGTCAGGCAACAGGCAAGTTGGCTCTGTAAGGTGGCAATTTTCACAGGAAGGAAAAGTCCAGATCCGACTTGGCCGATGTCATTTTGGAGGGCACGTTTGGCACTCCAATGGCAGCCAGGTTTGGAGAAAGGGGCAGCTTTGTTCTGGGAGAAATCCTCGACCATCTGGAATTTTTGTGTGTAAAATCCCTGGTCAGGCCACAGGCAAATTGGCTGTGTATGGTGGTACTTTTCCACAGGACCAAAAGTCAAGACCCAACTTGGCAGATGTCATTTTGGAGGGCACGTTTGGCACTCCAATGGCAGCCAGGTTTGGAGAAAGGGGCAGCTTTGGTCTGGGAGAAATCCTCGACCATCTGGAATTTTTGTGTGTAAAATCCGTGCTCAGGCCACAGGCAATTTGGCTCTGTTAAGGTGGCAATTTTCACAGGAAGCAGAAGTCCAGCGCCCACTTGGCAGATGTCATTTTGGAGGGCACGTTTGGCACTCAAATGGCAGCCAGGTTTGGAGAAAGGGGCAGCTTTGCTCTGGGAGAAATCCTCGACCATCTGGAATTTTTGTGTGTAAAATCCCTGGTCAGGCCACAGGCAAGTTGGCTCTGTAAGGTGGCACTTTTGCACAGGAAGAAAAAGTCAAGACCCAACTTGCCAGATGTCATTTTGGAGGGCACGTTTGGCACTCCAATGGCAGCCAGGTTTGGAGAAAGGGGCAGCTTTGGTCTGGGAGAAATCCTCGACCATCTGGAATTTTTGTGTATAATATCACGGTCAGGCCACCGGCAAGATGGCTCTGTAAGGTGGCAGTTTTGCACAGGAAGACAAAGTCAAGACCCAACTTGCCAGATGTCATTTTGGAGGGCACGTTTGGCACTCCAATGGCAGCCAGGTTTGGAGAAAGGGGCAGCTTTGGTCTGGGAGAAATCCTCGACCATCTGGAATTTTTGTGTGTAAAATCCCCGGTCAGGGCACAGGCAAGTTGGCTCTGTAAGGTGGCAATTTTCACAGGATGGAAAAGTCCAGACCCGACTTGGCCGATGTCATTTAGGAGGGCACGTTTGGCACTCCAATGGCAGCCAGGTTTGGAGAAAGGGGCAGCTTTGGTCTGGGAGAAATCCTCGACCATCTGGAATTTTTGTGTGTGAAATCCCCGGTCAGGCAACAGGCAAGTTGGCTCTGTAAGGTGGCAATTTTCACAGGAAGGAAAATTCCAGCGCCCACTTGGCAGATGTCATTTTGGAGGGCACGTTTGGCACACAAATGGCAGCCAGGTTTGGAGAAAGGGGCAGCTTTGGTCTGGGAGAAATCCTCGACCATCTGGAATTTTTGTGTGTGAAATCCCCGGTCAGGCAACAGGCAAGTTGGCTCTGTAAGGTGGCAATTTTCACAGGAAGGAAAAGTCCAGATCCGACTTGGCCGATGTCATTTTGGAGGGCACGTTTGGCACTCCAATGGCAGCCAGGTTTGGAGAAAGGGGCAGCTTTGTTCTGGGAGAAATCCTCGACCATCTGGAATTTTTGTGTGTAAAATCCCTGGTCAGGCCACAGGCAAATTGGCTGTGTATGGTGGTACTTTTCCACAGGACCAAAAGTCAAGACCCAACTTGGCAGATGTCATTTTGGAGGGCACGTTTGGCACTCCAATGGCAGCCAGGTTTGGAGAAAGGGGCAGCTTTGGTCTGGGAGAAATCCTCGACCATCTGGAATTTTTGTGTGTAAAATCCCCGGTCAGGCCACAGGCAAGTTGGCTCTGTAAGGTGGCAATTTTCACAGGAAGGAAAAGTCCAGCGCCCACTTGGCAGATGTCATTTTGGAGGGCACGTTTGGCACTCAAATGGCAGCCAGGTTTGGAGAAAGGGGCAGCTTTGGTCTGGGAGAAATCCTTGACCATCTGGAATTTTTGTGTGTAAAATCCCTGGTCAGGCCACAGATAAATTGGCTGTGTATGGTGGCACTTTTTCACAGGAACACAAAGTCAAGACCCAACTTGCCAGATGTCATTTTGGAGGGCACGTTTTGCACTCAAATGACAGCCAGGTGTGGAGAAATAGCCATCTTTGGTCTGGGAGAAATCCTCGACCATCTGGAATTTTTGTGTGTAAAATCCCTGGTCAGGCCACAGGCAAGTTGGCTCTGTAAGGTGGCACTTTTGCACAGGAAGACAAAGTCAAGACCCAACTTGGCAGATGTCATTTTGGAGGGCACGTTTGGCACTCCAATGGCAGCCAGGTTTGGAGAAAGGGGCAGCTTTGGTCTGGGAGAAATCCTCGACCATCTGGAATTGTTGTGTGTAAAATCCCCGGTCAGGCCACAGGCAAGTTGGCTCTGTAAGGTGGCACTTTTGACCAGGAATAAAAATTCCTGAGCCCACTTGGCAGATGTCATTTTGGAGGGCACGTTTGGCACTCAAATGGCAGCCAGGTTTGGAGAAAGGGGCAGCTTTGGTCTGGGAGAAATCCTCGACCATCTGGAATTTTTGTGTGTAAAATCCCCAGTCAGGCCACAGGCAAGTTGGCTCTGTAAGGTGGCACTTTTGCACAGGAAGACAAAGTCAAGACCCAACTTGCCAGATGTCATTTTGGAGGGAACGTTTGGCACTCCAATGGCAGCCAGGTTTGGAGAAAGGGGCAGCTTTGGTCTGGGAGAAATCCTCGACCATCTGGAATTTTTGTGTGTAAAATCCCCGGTCAGGCCACAGGCAAGTTGTCTCTGTAAGGTGGCAATTTGCACAGGAAGGAAAAGTCCAGCGCCCACTTGGCAGATGTCATTTTGGAGGGCACGTTTGGCACTCAAATGGCAGCCAGGTGTGGAGAAAGAGGCATCTTTGGTCTGGGAGAAATCCTCGACCATCTGGAATTTTTGTGTGTAATATCCCTGGTCCGGCCACAGGCAAGTTGGCTCTGTAAGGTGGCACTTTTGCACAGGAAGAAAAAGTCAAGACCCAACTTGCCAGATGTCATTTTGGAGGGCACGTTTGGCACTCGAATGGCAGCCAGGTTTGGAGAAAGGGGCAGCTTTGGTCTGGGAGAAATCCTCGACCATCTGGAATTTTTGTGTGTAAAATCCCTGGTCAGGACACAGGCAAGTTGGCTCTGTAAGGTGTCAATTTTCACAGGAAGCAGAAGTCCAGCGCCCACTTGCCAGATGTCATTTTGGAGGGCACGTTTGGCACTCCAATGGCAGCCAGGTTTGGAGAAAGGGGCAGCTTTGGTCTGGGAGAAATCCTCGACCATCTGGAATTTTTGTGTGTAAAACCTCCAGTCAGGCCACAGGCAAGTTGGCTCTGTAAGGTGGCACTTTTGCACAGGAAGAAAAAGTCAAGACCCAACTTGGCAGATGTCATTTTGGAGGGCACGTTTGGCACTCCAATGGCAGCCAGGTGTGGAGAAAGAGGCAGCTTTGGTCTGGGAGAAATCCTCGACCATCTGGAATTTTTGTGTGTAAATTCCCCGGTCAGGCCACAGGCAAGTTGGCTCTGTAAGGTGGGAATTTTCACAGGAAGGAAAAGTCCAGCGCCCACTTGCCAGATGTAATTTTGGAGGGCACGTTTGGCACTCAAATGGCAGCCAGGTTTGGAGAAAGGGGCAGCTTTGGTCTGGGAGAAATCCTTGACCATCTGGAATTTTTGTGTGTAAAATCCCTGGTCAGGCCACAGATAAATTGGCTGTGTATGGTGGCACTTTTTCACAGGAACACAAAGTCAAGACCCAACTTGGCAGATGTCATTTTGGAGGGCACGTTTGGCACTCCAATGGCAGCCAGGTGTGGAGAAAGGGGCAGCTTTGGTCTGGGAGAAATCCTCGACCATCTGGAATTTTTGTGTGTAAAATCCGTGCTCAGGCCACAGGCAATTTGGCTCTGTTAAGGTGGCAATTTTCACAGGAAGCAGAAGTCCAGCGCCCACTTGGCAGATGTCATTTTGGAGGGCACGTTTGGCACTCAAATGGCAGCCAGGTTTGGAGAAAGGGGCAGCTTTGCTCTGGGAGAAATCCTCGACCATCTGGAATTTTTGTGTGTAAAATCCCTGGTCAGGCCACAGGCAAGTTGGCTCTGTAAGGTGGCACTTTTGCACAGGAAGAAAAAGTCAAGACCCAACTTGCCAGATGTCATTTTGGAGGGCACGTTTGGCACTCCAATGGCAGCCAGGTTTGGAGAAAGGGGCAGCTTTGGTCTGGGAGAAATCCTCGACCATCTGGAATTTTTGTGTATAATATCACGGTCAGGCCACCGGCAAGATGGCTCTGTAAGGTGGCAGTTTTGCACAGGAAGACAAAGTCAAGACCCAACTTGCCAGATGTCATTTTGGAGGGCACGTTTGGCACTCCAATGGCAGCCAGGTTTGGAGAAAGGGGCAGCTTTGGTCTGGGAGAAATCCTCGACCATCTGGAATTTTTGTGTGTAAAATCCCCGGTCAGGGCACAGGCAAGTTGGCTCTGTAAGGTGGCAATTTTCACAGGATGGAAAAGTCCAGACCCGACTTGGCCGATGTCATTTAGGAGGGCACGTTTGGCACTCCAATGGCAGCCAGGTTTGGAGAAAGGGGCAGCTTTGGTCTGGGAGAAATCCTCGACCATCTGGAATTTTTGTGTGTGAAATCCCCGGTCAGGCAACAGGCAAGTTGGCTCTGTAAGGTGGCAATTTTCACAGGAAGGAAAATTCCAGCGCCCACTTGGCAGATGTCATTTTGGAGGGCACGTTTGGCACACAAATGGCAGCCAGGTTTGGAGAAAGGGGCAGCTTTGGTCTGGGAGAAATCCTCGACCATCTGGAATTTTTGTGTGTGAAATCCCCGGTCAGGCAACAGGCAAGTTGGCTCTGTAAGGTGGCAATTTTCACAGGAAGGAAAAGTCCAGATCCGACTTGGCCGATGTCATTTTGGAGGGCACGTTTGGCACTCCAATGGCAGCCAGGTTTGGAGAAAGGGGCAGCTTTGTTCTGGGAGAAATCCTCGACCATCTGGAATTTTTGTGTGTAAAATCCCTGGTCAGGCCACAGGCAAATTGGCTGTGTATGGTGGTACTTTTCCACAGGACCAAAAGTCAAGACCCAACTTGGCAGATGTCATTTTGGAGGGCACGTTTGGCACTCCAATGGCAGCCAGGTTTGGAGAAAGGGGCAGCTTTGGTCTGGGAGAAATCCTCGACCATCTGGAATTTTTGTGTGTAAAATCCCCGGTCAGGCCACAGGCAAGTTGGCTCTGTAAGGTGGCAATTTTCACAGGAAGGAAAAGTCCAGCGCCCACTTGGCAGATGTCATTTTGGAGGGCACGTTTGGCACTCAAATGGCAGCCAGGTTTGGAGAAAGGGGCAGCTTTGGTCTGGGAGAAATCCTTGACCATCTGGAATTTTTGTGTGTAAAATCCCTGGTCAGGCCACAGATAAATTGGCTGTGTATGGTGGCACTTTTTCACAGGAACACAAAGTCAAGACCCAACTTGCCAGATGTCATTTTGGAGGGCACGTTTTGCACTCAAATGACAGCCAGGTGTGGAGAAATAGCCATCTTTGGTCTGGGAGAAATCCTCGACCATCTGGAATTTTTGTGTGTAAAATCCCTGGTCAGGCCACAGGCAAGTTGGCTCTGTAAGGTGGCAGTTTTGCACAGGAAGACAAAGTCAAGACCCAACTTGCCAGATGTCATTTTGGAGGGCACGTTTGGCACTCCAATGGCAGCCAGGTTTGGAGAAAGGGGCAGCTTTGGTCTGGGAGAAATCCTCGACCATCTGGAATTGTTGTGTGTAAAATCCCCGGTCAGGCCACAGGCAAGTTGGCTCTGTAAGGTGGCTCTTTTGACCAGGAATAAAAATTCCTGAGCCCACTTGGCAGATGTCATTTTGGAGGGCACGTTTGGCACTCAAATGGCAGCCAGGTTTGGAGAAAGGGGCAGCTTTGGTCTGGGAGAAATCCTCGACCATCTGGAATTTTTGTGTGTAAAATCCCCGGTCAGGCCACAGGCAAGTTGTCTCTGTAAGGTGGCAATTTTCACAGGAAGGAAAAGTCCAGCGCCCACTTGGCAGATGTCATTTTGGAGGGCACGTTTGGCACTCAAATGGCAGCCAGGTGTGGAGAAAGAGGCATCTTTGGTCTGGGAGAAATCCTCGACCATCTGGAATTTTTGTGTGTAATATCCCTGGTCCGGCCACAGGCAAGTTGGCTCTGTAAGGTGGCACTTTTGCACAGGAAGAAAAAGTCAAGACCCAACTTGCCAGATGTCATTTTGGAGGGCACGTTTGGCACTCGAATGGCAGCCAGGTTTGGAGAAAGGGGCAGCTTTGGTCTGGGAGAAATCCTCGACCATCTGGAATTTTATTGTGTGAAATCCCTGGTCAGGCCACAGGCAAGTTGGCTCTGTAAGGTGGCAATTTTCACAGGAAGGAAAAGTCCAGCGCCCACTTGGCAGATGTCATTTTGGAGGGCAGGTTTGGCACTCAAATGTCTGCCAGGTTTGGAGAAAGGGGCAGCTTTGGTCTGGGAGAAATCCTCGACCATCTGGAATTTTTGTGTGTAAAATCCCCGGTCAGGCCACAGGCAAGTTGGCTCTGTAAGGTGGCAATTTTCACAGGAAGCAGAAGTCCAGCGCCGACTTGGCAGATGTCATTTTGGAGGGCACGTTTGGCACTCAAATGGCAGCCAGGTTTGGAGAAAGGGGCAGCTTTGGTCTGGGAGAAATCCTCGACCATCTGGAATTTTTGTGTATAATATCACGGTCAGGCCACCGGCAAGATGGCTCTGTAAGGTGGCAGTTTTGCACAGGAAGACAAAGTCAAGACCCAACTTGCCAGATGTCATTTTGGAGGGAACGTTTGGCACTCCAATGGCAGCCAGGTTTGGAGAAAGGGGCAGCTTTGGTCTGGGAGAAATCCTCGACCATCTGGAATTATTGTGTGTAAAATCCCTGGTCTGGCCACAGGCAAGTTGGCTCTGTAAGGTGGCAATTTTCACAGCAAGGAAAAGTCCAGCGCCCACTTGGCAGATGTCATTTTAGAGGGCACATTTGGCACTCAAATGGCAGCCAGGTTTGGAGAAAGGGGCAGCTTTGGTCTGGGAGAAATCCTCGACCATCTGGAATTTTTGTGTGTGAAATCCCCGGTCAGGCAACAGGCAAGTTGGCTCTGTAAGGTGGCAATTTTCACAGGAAGGAAAATTCCAGCGCCCACTTGGCAGATGTCATTTTGGAGGGCACGTTTGGCACTCAAATGGCAGCCAGGTTTGGAGAAAGGGGCAGCTTTGGTCTGGGAGAAATCCTCGACCATCTGGAATTTTTGTGTGTGAAATCCCCGGTCAGGCAACAGGCAAGTTGGCTCTGTAAGGTGGCAATTTTCACAGGAAGGAAAAGTCCAGATCCGACTTGGCCGATGTCATTTTGGAGGGCACGTTTGGCACTCCAATGGCAGCCAGGTTTGGAGAAAGGGGCAGCTTTGGTCTGGGAGAAATCCTCGACCATCTGGAATTTTTGTGTGTAAAATCCCCGGTCAGGCCACAGGCAAGTTTGCTCTGTAAGGTGGCAATTTTCACAGGAAGGAAAAGTCCAGCGCCCACTTGCCAGATGTCATTTTGGAGGGCACGTTTGGCACTCAAATGGCAGCCAGGTTTGGAGAAAGGGGCAGCTTTGGTCTGGGAGAAATCCTCGACCATCTGGAATTTTTGTGTGTGAAATCCCCGGTCAGGCCATAGGCAAGTTGGATCTGTTAAGGTGGCCATTTGCACAGGAAGGAAAAGTCCAGCGCCCACTTGGCAGATGTCATTTTGGAGGGCACGTTTGGCACTCAAATGGCAGCCAGGTTTGGAGAAAGGGGCAGCTTTGGTCTGGGAGAAATCCTCGACCATCTGGAATTTTTGTGTGTGAAGTCCCCGGTCAGGCCACCGGCAAGTTGGCTCTGTATGGTGGCAATTTTCACAGGAAGGAAAATTCCAGAGCCCACTTGGCAGATGTCATTTTGGAGGGCACGTTTGGCACTCCAATGGCAGCCAGGTTTGGAGAAAGGGGCATCTTTGGTCTGGGAGAAATCCGCGACCATCTGGAATTTTTGTGTGTAATATCCCTGGTCCGCCCACAGGCAAGTTGGCTCTGTATGGTGGCACTTTTGCACAGGAAGAAAAAGTCAAGACCCAACTTGCCAGATGTCATTTTGGAGGGCACGTTTGGCACTCGAATGGCAGCCAGGTTTGGAGAAAGGGGCAGCTTTGGTCTGGGAGAAATCCTCGACCATCTGGAATTTTTGTGTGTAAAATCCCCGGTCAGGCAACAGGCAAGTTGGCTCTGTAAGGTGGCAATTTTCACAGGAAGGAAAAGTCCAGCGCCCACTTGGCAGATGTCATTTTGGAGGGCACGTTTGGCACTCCAATGGCAGCCAGGTTTGGAGAAAGGGGCAGCTTTGGTCTGGGAGAAATCCTCGACCATCTGGAATTTTTGTGTGTAAAATCCCTGGTCAGGCCACAGGCAAATTGGCTGTGTATGGTGGTACTTTTCCACAGGACCAAAAGTCAAGACCCAACTTGGCAGATGTCATTTTGGAGGGCACGTTTGGCACTCAAATGGCAGCCAGGTTTGGAGAAAGGGGCAGCTTTGGTCTGGGAGAAATCCTCGACCATCTGGAATTTTTGTGTGTGAAATCCCCGGTGAGGCCACAGGCAAGTTGGCTCTGTAAGGTGGCAATTTTCACAGGAAGGAAAAGTCCAGCGCCCACTTGGCAGATGTCATTTTGGAGGGCACGTTTGGCACTCAAATGGCAGCCAGGTGTGGAGAAAGAGGCATCTTTGGTCTGGGAGAAATCCTCGACCATCTGGAATTTTTGTGTGTAATATCCCTGGTCCGGCCACAGGCAAGTTGGCTCTGTAAGGTGGCACTTTTGCACAGGAAGAAAAAGTCAAGACCCAACTTGCCAGATGTCATTTTGGAGGGCACGTTTGGCACTCGAATGGCAGCCAGGTTTGGTGAAAGGGGCAGCTTTGGTCTGGGAGAAATCCTTGACCATCTGGAATTTTTGTGTGTAAAATCCCTGGTCAGGCCACAGATAAATTGGCTGTGTATGGTGGCACTTTTTCACAGGAACACAAAGTCAAGACCCAACTTGGCAGATGTCATTTTGGAGGGCACGTTTGGCACTCGAATGGCAGCCAGGTTTGGAGAAAGGGGCAGCTTTGGTCTGGGAGAAATCCTCGACCATCTGGAATTTTTGTGTGTAAAATCCCCGGTCAGGTCACAGGCAAGTTGAATCTGTAAGGTGGCACTTTTGCACAGGAAGAAAAAGTCAAGACCCAACTTCTGCCTCGTGTCCTCTGTGTCTGGTTTATAATGTGTAGACTATATGGATAAATGAATTCCACGTAAGTATGCCAAATATAAATAGAAAAAAAAATTGAAATATAGTTTTAAAATAAAGGGGTTTTAGTTTTCTGTTTTGTTAGAGGCCGGGCTTTTCCATAAATAATATAAAAATGTAAAGATACAGAATATATAAACGTGTGTGTGTGTGTGTGTGTGTGTGTTTATACAGATATATACACACACATAAAATACAAATGTTAGTAATATAAAGATTTCTTAATAAAAATAATATTGTACCCATGTTGTAATTGATGCCAATAAACATTAAATTCAGTATCCAAAAATAGGTATTGATTATGAATATAAATTAATTATTAACAAACATATATATATATATATAGCTAATGGGTTTGGTTTTTTTTTTAATTTGTTCATGGCAGGGATTTTTTAGTTTGGGTCGGGGTTTTTTGGGGGGCATTCGTTTAGTAGGATTTTTTAAAGGGAGGGACCTCGATGTTTTTTGGCCCCTTGTCTCTCTGTCTCTCTGTGTGTCTGTCTCTCTGTCTGTGTGTGTCTGTCTCTCTGTCTATGTGTCTGTCTCTCTGTCTGTGTGTCTGTCTCTCTGTCTGTTTGTGTCTGTCTCTCTGTCTGTGTGTCTGTCTCTCTGTCTGTGTGTGTCTGTCTCTCTGTCTGTGTGTCTCCCTGTCTCTCTGTCTGTGTGTCTGTCTCTCTGTCTCTCTGTGTGTCTCTCTGTCTGTGTGTGTCTGTGTCTCTGTGTGTGTGTCTCTCTGTGTGTGTGTCTCTCTGTCTGTGTGTCTGTCTCTCTGTCTGTGTGTGTCTGTCTCTCTGTCTGTGTGTCTCTCTGTCTGTGTGTGTCTGTCTCTCTGTCTGTGTGTCTGTCTCTCTCTCTGTGTCCCCCGTGTCCCCAAAGAGCCGCAGCCCCGGGCTGAGCTCGGCCGCAGTGCTGCCGCCTTGTGGTAAGAGATCGGTACTGCAGCCGTGCCCGGAGCCGGAGCCCGGGCAGTGCTGCCGCCTTGTGGACACAGCGCGGTACTGCAGCCGTGCCCCGAAGCGGCGACCGGCTCCTCCTCGGCGCTGCTGCGGGAGGGCGGTGGGGCGCGAAATGGTGCGCCTGACCTTCTCAAGATGGCGGAGGGCCCAAGGTGACGATGCCGTTCCACTGGGACCGATGCGACGCTCGGGACGGCGGACGCAATAGGACCCCGGAGAGATACGCTGAAGGGGGGGGGGTGTGTCCTTTTTTTCCCGCCCTTTTTTTGCCGTCCTATGTAGAAGGTCGGGTGAGCGATGGCCGAGTCGCCATCTTGGGAGTGGCACGCTGCAATTTCCGCCCTTACTGGCGCCATGTTTGGTCCTGGCAGAAGCCACTTCCGGTGCGTTGCCAGCGTTGTCGTGGTAACTGTAAAGCCCCAGATAATGGTGTCTATAGAAGTCGCCTGCCTGAATCCGACCCCCGACGCCGATGGCGCGCTCTCCCGCCGCCTGTCCCACGAGCCATTTCCAGCACCGCTGACCAGTCCGCCCCCGTCCGCACCGCGTAAAAGGCGACGGAAAATCGCGCCGAGAACGCGGGATCGGTTTCGGGGCCGGATTCAGGCAGGCGAGTTCAATAATCGCCAATGTAGGGGGCCTTCTTATTCGCCTCCCTAAACAAAGATGGCGGAGGTACCGGAAATGGCTTCTGCCAGTACCAAAGATGGCGGCAGGGAAGGGCGGAAATTGCATCTCGACCCTCCCAAGATGGCGACTCAACCGTCACTCGCCCGACCTTCTGCATAGGGCGGCAAAAAGGGGCGGGGAAAAAAAGGACCCCCACGGGGTGTCGACTGCATTGCCTGCGCGCGACGCCGACGCCGATCCCTCCCCCCCGGCGCGATTTTGCGCGGCGTTTCCCATCGTGCCCACACGGGCTGTGGGCTCAGCGGCGCCGCGGACGCGCGGGAGCCCGGCGGGCGCCGACAGGCAGCGGCGGGCCCGCCCCTCTCTCTGCCGGGGTCCTTCCACGGCCGCCGTCGCGGAGAGCGACTCCCGTCCCGTCGCTCCTCTCCGCGCCGCCCGGGTCCGCTCCCGCCCGGGGAAAGCATCGACGAAGGAAGAGCGGTCGCCCAGCTCCCGGAGCCATCGCCCTGCCCGCAGCCGGGAGCAGCCCGCAGGAGGAGGCAGCTGCTCTCTCTGCCGGAGAGGTGAGAGGGGCGGAAGGACGGGGCGGGGGGGGAGAGCGGGCACGGGAGAATTCCCAGGCACAATTCCAGCCCCCCCCCCCCCCCCCTTTCAGCTGGCAGCAGCCCGATGTCCTCTGCATGCGGCAGCAGCTGCAGCGCTGGTTTGGAGCAGGTTTCCATGGCATTTTATGGCAAAGGTGCCCTTTCTAGCCGGGAGCCCCGGCTGGGTTCCCTGGCTGGGAAAGTCCTTGAAGTAGCCAAAGGGAGCAGCTGCTGAGAATTCCGAGCCCGCTGTTCCTGTGGTTGTGGATACAATGTTTCAGTAGTGTGTGCTTCTGTCCTATGTGCTGCTAGATGTACTTTGGAGCAAGTTGACCCTTTCATCTCTCCCCACCTGCATTCTTCCTAGGTGTACGTTTTATTCAGCAGCACTCAGGTGAGAGAAAGGATCTCTGTTCCCATCAGCATCAAAGGAAAAAGTGTGCTCACACAGACCTAAGTTGTTTGGTCAAAAAACTCTTACTTTGGTTTGGTCCAAAAAATGTTATTACTGTGTGCAAACTCACGGGGAAGGTTTTATTCAACAGCTCTCAGTGGGACATGAAAGCTCCACTTTCCCTTTTCTTGAACAGTCTGAGACTCAATATTACTTGGTATCAATTTTATTACAGGCGATTTGAACTTTTTGAAGAGCCAGAAGGATTGTTTGTGCCTGCGTGTGTCACTAATATCCCTCCTCCCTCCAATGCAGGAGGGGGGAAAAAAGGCTGCAGAGCTTCCTGCAAGGGGCTGTAAGTGCAAATAAAGAGGAGCCAGAGGTTTAGTTGATATGAAGCACTAGTTCTGAAAAGAGCCTGATGGATTTGCTGATACCAAAACCAGTAGGAATAGGAGACTGAACTCGGGCATGGTGATGGTCTCCTTGGCTTTAAAAAGCTTTAATGGCTTTAAAAGGCATTTCTCTCAGACCTGGTTTATTTTTATTACCTTTCATTACATTTTAGAATAAAAAAGCCCCGCTCCATCACTGCGGCTGTGATGTGTGACTAAAGCCCATCTTCCCTCCACTGGGAGCAGGTGAGAGATGGAACTAAACCCCGAAGGATTTTCTGCTCACTGATGGCACGTGAGTTTTCTTGGGAATTCTCTGCCAAATGTGGTCAGTTGTTCTTGAATGTGGCCATGAGGGGAGTTGAACGTGCCAGCCCAGATCTGCAAACATGCAGTGCCAGAAGGAGATCCCTTGAAGTGTCACCTGGGATGTGTTCCACTGACTCACTAGTGGGTGCTGTGCCCAGGTCCCCTGTCCAAATCCTGGGCGGGGAGAAGCCAGGACTGCACATTGCTCGTGATATGAAGTCACTTCTGGGGAGGTTCAATAGAAATGAGATGCCAGGGAGGGAATGGCTTCTAACTGTAAATATTTTTGTCCTAGAGGAGCCCTGCCCAGTCTGACTGCTGCCCAGTGCTGCTCCCTGACTGCACGCTCTCTTGGTGAGCCTCTGTCCTGCTGGCCGTGCCTTTTCTGTCCCCGTCCCCGTGCCGCTCCGTGCCCGTCTTTACCCTCCCGAGCACGTGGCGTGGTCGATTCCTGTCTCCCGGTCCTGGTTTCCCTTTTTGTCTCTGTGTCCCTGCGTCCTTGCTGTGTGTTTGGGACTCCGTCTTTTTGTCTGTCCTTCTCCGTGCCTCACTCGTGTTCCCGTTCTGTTCCCTGTGGCTCTGTGGTGCTCCCCGTGCCATTGTTTCCCCCGGGATCCTTGTGTCCCCTTCGCTGCCCCTGTTCTTTTTTAATCCCTCTCTCGTGCTGCCCATCTAGCATCCCTTTTTTGTGGTTTTGTTTTCTATTTTTTTTCCCTCCATTTCATCCTGCACCCCGATCTTCATTTTCTTTCCTGTGTCCTCTCTGCTGCCACTCTCTGCCTCGTGTCCTCTGTGTCTGCGGGGCTGGGGAGGAACTTTAGCCCTCCTGGGGGCTGCCCCCCACCCCTTTCCTTGTGCCAGCAGGGTCCCTTTTTGGGGGCATGGACCCGTGGGAAGGGTTCCCATCAAGGGCCGTGCTGCCGTCCAGGGCAGCTGGAGCGGTTCTGTGCCTTCATTTTGGGGGTGAGGAAAGAAGGCGGAGGGGGGGACGGGGTGGAGACTCGGGGGGCTCCGATGTGTTTCGGGGCAGCCCGAGGTCCCCGGCAGAGGGAGCCACGCTGCGGGGCAGGAGCAGGGGAGTGGGGAATGGGGCGGGGGGGGGAGGGGGGGGCGTGCTGGGTGCCCTCCCCCAGAGGGACCCACGGGTGCCAGGACATTCCTAGGGAGGGGTGGCCGTAGAATACATGAAAAATTTTTGTTTGTTTTCATTTTGTTAGAGGAAGGCTTTCTTTAGTTTTGGCTGGGGTTTATTTTGGTGCATTCATTCAGGGGGATTTCCTGAAGGGATGGATCTCGTTGTTTCATCCCCCCCCCACCCCATCCCTTGTCTGTCTGTCTGTCTGTCTGTCTGTCTGTCTGCCCGTCCCCAAAGGGCCGCAGCCCCGGGCTGAGCTCGGCGGCAGTGCTGCCGCCTTGTGGGCACAGCGCGGTACTGCAGCCGTCGCCTGTCTCGGATGCAGCCCCACAGCGAGCAGTCCGCAGCAGAAGTGTGAAAGCTGGGATCCTTTGACTTCTGCAGGGGACTTCATTTTCTTTTCCTCTTCTTCTCTTCCAGGACAGGAGAAATGGTTCCACTCCTCCCATCTTTGCCAAAAGCTGTGGTGTTTGAGGAGCCAGAGCCAAGGTGCCTTCAGCACCAGGGCTCTGCACTGGGGGGCTCCCGGTCCTGACCGCGCAGGGTTCCCCTTTTCCTCCCCGCTGGGATGAAGTGTCTATGGAATCTGGGATCTGGGTGAAACTGCAGCTCTGCTGGTATCCAGGGACGTGAGGTTCCGGGGGACTGCGTTTCCCTGTGGCTTTCCAGGTCGGCAGCAGCCGGAGGAAATGGGGTGCCAGAGCCGTGCCCCATCAGGCCGTGTTTGCCTCTGAGGAACAGAGAGTCCGGGCTGAGGTGAGATTGCCAGGAGTGCTTGGATGGATGAGCTGTGCGGGGAACGGGGAGCTCGGAATCGCAGCTGCTGCTGGATCCTTTGCCTTAGGTCTGCTCCGTTTGTGTCTGTGCCAAGTGGGATTTGTGCTGGGGAGAGAGGTGCTGTGGGGAGCCAAAGGTGGAGTAAATCCTCTGTGGGGATGGGCAGCGAAGGACTGAGTAGCAGGGGAAGGAGAGGATTTCTAAAGGATACGACTGTTTCTGCCAAGAGCGGGGTGGAGCAGCGATGGGGGTGGTTGGGTTTGGCCTGGGCTCTGTTATTCTTGGTGCCATTTTAAAATTCTGTCGTGTGATTTACTGTGCGGGAGCTTTCGAACGAGAGCTGACGGAAATGTAGGTTAAGCCTTGGAAGTTGGGTCCATTGACTGCAGCAGCTCGCCGAGGCTGGAGGACTGGGGTGATGGCTGCTCCCAGGAAAGGTCACTTATTTATTGATACTGTGTCACATTTCCCTCAGCCCGGAATGGCTGTGAGTTTGTGCTCTTCTCAGTGGGGGATTGGAGAAGGTTTTGGCTGTAATTAGCAGTCGGAGAAAAATCCTGCTAAATAAAAGTGTCTCACCTCTGTCCCCCCTAAGTTATCCCAGTTTGTCCCAGCTTGGAGCTGCGCAGAAGTCAGGCAGGGGAAATGACCTCAGGGATACAGCTGTCAGTTCCAAGGCAGCGAGAGAAGATGTAGCAGCCAAGGGCAGGGGAGGGGAAAGGTTTCAGAAAGCATTTCTGTGGTGTAATGAATGCCAATTTCTGCTTGCCCAGGGAGAAGAGGACGAACTCCCAGCCATTCAGGCCTGACAGTCCCCTGCAGCGAGGGCATACACTGGAAGAGTTCAGGGTCGAAGACAAGGCTGAGGGAAAATCCAGGGTATTTATAAGGGATGATGGGAGGTGGGTCCAGGGTGAGAATCCAGTGGGTAAAGGGAAAAGTGGTGTAAGGGAGGAGTAATACAGGGCAGGGGCCGATAAGGTAGGATGGGTGGAACAGTGCAGTGAACATAAACCAGTGGGGGGGGGGGTACAGGGATACAAGAACTTTCCAGAGCTGGGAGGAGACAAGGGATGACATAACTGGGAATAGAGGCAACCAATGGGAAATGAGGGTTATAAAGCTTTACCTTAAAGCTTTGCCATAAAGAATTTTTAAAACCTTTGACAACCTTCTTAGGAGCTATTCTAAACTTAAACAAATGCCCTCCAAGGTCTGGGGCCATGGGCCAACTCCTCACCCAAAACACTGGTCTGGCTTGGCATGTCAGTCAGTCCGATTCCTACACTGGGCCTCTGCATGATATTCGCCCAGAAGCTGCCTTTCAAGGACTGAAGTGGAACAAAAAGTATAAAAGAAATGTCATTCCCAGAGGGAAAACAGTTTCATTTCTCTTGTGTCTACTTTTTTTTTTTTTTTTTAACAGTTACCTCAAAATTCCCGGATCCAGAACAGCTACTCTGAGTTTTGGTAGAGATTCCAAAGCGGGATACAGTAGGTTTCAAAGTACACCTTGGAAAATCAATCGTTTGTCTGCAGCATGCAGCATGTAGGTGTGATGTCTGTAACTGGTCTTAGTTGATGCAGAGGTACTTGGAAAAAAACGTTTAATCTTTCATCTCTCCCCACCTGCATTCTTCCTAAGTGTACTTTTTATTCAGCAGGACTCGGATGAGAGAGAGAGAGAGAGAGAGAGGGAGGAACTCTCTTCACATCAGCGTCAAAGGAAAAAGTGTTCAGCGACTTACAGTCCAGGTGACTGTTCTGTGTAAAAGCAGGATTGTTTTGCCATCAGACCTTGCGTGCCGTACCAGTCTGTGCGTTAACAGGTGCCTAAGAAAGGTCAAAAGGGAATAACTCCATGTCGTTCACTCGTGTGAATCTTGGTGGGGAGCAGAGCCGAGAGTGAACTGCAGTGAGGGGGAGGTTACTGAAGCCCCAGTTTGTTTCCAGCGAGCGTGGTGTTGTGGTGTTCAAAGTTACAGGTGCCTGCTGGCCTGGAGCTGGATACTTCTGCCTCTGCTTTCTTTGGGGGTTGATGATTCCTTATGTTTTTGTTGGTGTGCCAGCATCTTAGATACTGACGACTCTTTCTCCTCTCAGTGTCTTCTCCCATGTGCTTATTTAGCTGCTTAGCTAAAGGATTTGTCTAATGGTAGTTAAGGAATTCAGGTGCAGACTCCAACAGGACAGTCGTAGCTGCAGATGAATCTCTTTAATGCTATCATCGAACCCCAGCATGGTTATTGCTCCCAGTTTTCCTTGTGGAAATGTGAAACAGGAATTCATGGGTTCTTCCTGCATGACTGAAGGTGTGTCCCACAGGATGCTTTTGTGCAAGCATAGGAGGATGTACAGCAAACATTTTTACTGCAGTGTTTTCCCCGTTGCCTGGTTCCAGGAGAGCAGAGCTCACTGTTCGTGCAGCAGACAGGTTTATCCAAGTGCTGGCTCAGTGGCTCCATGGTGAAATCATGTACTGCCTCTGGGCTTCAGAGTGTCATGTGCAGAGATTCGCTTTTAACACGACTTGAGTTAAAATTCCTCTAAGAACTAATCAGTCCAAGATCCATTCCACTACCGCTTTTTCATGTTCTTGTTTCACTTTTTCCTGTTTGTGTTTCACATCAGTTCTTTTCATCTCTGATTCCTTCACGGCACTTAGACCCCATCTTAATTTCAGGGAAGATATTTGGATGCAAATGAAGTTTTAATTGGGATGCTTTTCTAACTACTCTCCCTCCAGGAGAGCTGCCTCAGCCTGGATGAGTGTGAGGGTACCCAGCTCTCCTTTAGGGCTGGGAGCACGGCAGGGTGCAGAGCTCATGGTGAATCTTGTTTCAACACTGTCAATACCAAAAGATGTTAGAACACAGTCCTTGAAGGAATAACGTACAAAAGTCTACTGCAAGCCTAGGGACAAGCTGTCCTTCTTAAAGATGTGCACTGATGGATGTTTTGTCAAACCCCTCTGGGGACGGAATGTGTGCCAAAAGCTTGGTTAACCCCTTGTCTTCTGCTGCTAGGGCAGCGTCTTAGCCCAGGTCTCGGGGGCTGTGTGGAGGTTGCTCCCTGGAGCAGGGTCCCCCCGTGAGGAGGAGCCAGAGATTGGGTCACTGGAGCAGGTAAGGATCTGTTTCCATTTAGTCCTTGTTTTTGCTGGCTTTAACGTCACGGCTGCAGCGTTCCTTCGGACCTTGTGCCCCGCAGCAGCAGTTCCAGCTGCTGAGCTGGGTGGGGAGCCGTTCTGGGCTGGGGCTTTCAGCCTCCCGGGCGTCCATTGAAATCAGCCCTTTGTTTGATTTCCTTCAGTCTCTGGGGTTTGCCACCCTCGGTGCCACGGGACCGAGCTGTGCGAAGGCTCGATCCCGTCGGTCCAAAGTCCTGGGCAGCGTTTCCAGCAGCAGGGGCTGGAGGCATCGGGGGCTGCCTTTGGAGCCTTGTTCTCCCCTTGGCTTTTACAGAGGGTGCCAGACTCTGCCCTTGAGGATCCAGTGTTGCTTTTGGACGTTGATCCTGCAGCTGGACAGGTCAGGTAACAGGGATTAGAGTCAGTTCTTGGGCCCAGCGCGGGTCTTGTCCCACAAAGAGCACTCTGGTGCCAGGGGGCTTCCTGGGGGCACTGGGCTGGTGTTAGCATCTTCTCTCTTATCTTTTGCATGATGTGATTGTCCCTTGATGTGAGAAGGCAGAAAATGAGGCAGGAGGGGGAGCTCGTTTTGTTTTTGTGAACTCCAGGCTTGGGGCAGCTGCAGGGCACTTTGGTTTGAAAAAAGGCTGCCCCGACACAGTGAACTTGACCCTCTCTTGGGCACTTTGGGATCCCTCTGTGCCGCTCTTTCCCCCGATCCTTCACCTGCGAGGTGTGGGCTCAGAATCAGCTGCCCCTGCTGGACGGGTTTTTACATGTACAAATTAATTTTGTTAGAGAAGCCGTCAGGTGTAATGAGAATGTATGGAAAACAGGTGGTTGGTACACTAGCTGATACACTTTCTTCTTCATTTCTTTAACCTGTTCTTAAAAGAAGCCCTAAACTGGAAAACTGAATTGGGGGGGGGGGGGGGATGGGGGGATGTTCAGGAGGTGCTTTTCATTTCTTTTGAAGTGTTGCTTTGGATTTTGGTATGTCAAGTGACACCAACAAAAGAAGATTGGAGGAACCGAGCTTCGGGACTCTGCAGTTAATTCTTTTAATGTGTTTGTGTGGGTGCAGAAAATGCCAAATCCCAAAGCAATTCTCTTACCTGTAACGTGAAGTGCAACAACATCTTTAAAGCCAAGTGCCCGGTGTGGGGTTCTCACGCAGGTTTTTATGGTCTGAAGGTTTTTCTTGCGTCCCAAAAGCCACAAGGAACCTGTCAGAAGCCGGCCTGCATTGCATATGTGGGATTTCAATTGGCTCTTGGATTCTTCCCTGCAACCTTCTCTGGAGTTTTTGTGCCAGAGGGGCTCCGACCCCAGAGCCGTACGGGGGGGGGGGGGGGGGGGGGGTGCGTTGCCTTGATAGATGGGAATGAGATTGGCCAAGTCTGTCAGGAAAGGAAAACCATCCCCGAGGTTTGTTTGGCCAAAGATGGACCATGAAGACACCCGTACTGGCACTGGGTGTGAGCGCTGATGCTTTTGGGTGGTGTGGTGCCTGTGGCCCCTCAGAAGTCAGGGCGAGGCTGAAGGAAGGAGGGAAGCTGCCACAGCTGCAGGGGAGGGAAGTGCTGGCTGTTCCCAACTGCTTGGTGCAGAATTGGGAGAAGTGGGAGAGGAGCTTTCCTCCTTCTTTCTCTCCATCACTGGGCACGAAGAATATTAGGATGAAGCTGCACTAAGCTGTGTCATTTGTGGGCTGTTGACCGGTTGTTGCTTTTTCTGGCTTTTTCATGTATTTCCAGGCGGTGCAGTGAGGAGCAAGTTGCTGGCTTACGTGATTTCTGAGTGACCTGTCACAGAAACGGGCATCTGTGTGTGCAGGTGCTTCCTGGCAAATCCAGATGTGACGTGGAAATCCTAAGGGAGGAGTTCCAGCCTTGACCACGCGTGACACAGGCTTGTGGAAATGGAAATGGCCTTGGCAGAAGAGCAGCTGTGAGGTGAAGCAGGACTGCAATACAGGTAAGCAGAAGAACCAGGTGAGGTGTTACTTGTTGGTCCTGCGTGCACCTCGTGCCTCTGCCTGCTGCCAACACTTGGTGCTGCAGCTCCACAGAGCCCATTTCAGTGTTTGTTGGGTTTGATTTTTGCGGTCAGTTCCTGTAAACAACTCCCCTGCTTTACCTGACCCATCCCTGGGGTGTGGTCCAGGACTCACCCTTACCCTGGAGGAATTCTCTGCTCCCCTGGAGAGGGGCTGAAGGCCGGGCTTATGAGCAGAGGGAAAACAACCAAACCGTGGGCACTGTGTCCTGGATGCATGCAGCACCACGTGTTTTTTTCCAAGTTCCCAGCCCTGATGAATGTAAACAAGAAAATGCCTGTTCCTTGACTTGTCCAGCTCTCCCCCCTGCATCCCCTGCCCTTATCCCTTGCGTGCCAAGGTCCTGCATCTCCCTGGCTCTCCAGCTGCAGCCCACCTTGTCCTGCCTGTGGCTGAGAAAATATGGGCTGAGATTTTTTTTTAGCAGCTACCCATTCATTTAAAGAGCACAAAGAGCATACAGTGCAGAGAGTCTTTCGGAAAGACATCCAAAGTAGGGACTCTGCTTTTCCTGTAGTTCTCCTTCCTGTTTTCACCTGGGCTGGAAGGATGGGCATGGCCTGTATGTACCATATGAAAGTGATGTTACGAAATTTGTCCAGAAGTTCTGATGATGATGCTTGTTCCTCATTTTTTGACAGAAAACATTCTCATTTTGCCTTTCCCACATTGTTTCCAGGTGCTGCCCAGGGGGGACATCTGTGGCCTCAGACAGCGATGGCCTTGGAGCAAGGGGAGCCTTTGCACAGCTCACCTGCAGAGCTCAGGTGGATGGGACAGGATTGGTGTGGCCTGAGAAGTCCTGAACAGCTGTGTCTGTGTTCTGCAGTGCCTTGAAACCTTTCTCTGTCAGGTTTTGGAGGGGTTTCTCTTTAGGATTTCTTGTGATGCAGCACCCCGGGTGTCCCTTTGTGCAAAGTCCAGTGGTGAAGGAGGATTGAGTGAGTGACAAGTGGGGTCTGGCATGAAAATGGTTCTGTTAAAATGGAGCAAAGACTGCAATAAGAAAAACGAGCATCCCTTTACTGTCTGAAAGGGTTAGGAATAAAAATGCTGGAGAAGGGCACTTTTATATTTGAATTGGTGTCACCTGTCTTGGATCAAGCCCCACAGTGAGCAATCCAGATCAGAAGTGTGTAAGCTGGGATCCTTTGACTTCTGCAGGGGACTTCATTTTCTTTTCTTCTTCTTCTCTTCCAGGACCGGAGAAATGGTTGTGGAATTATTAGATGGCTTTTGTTAGATGCAGGTTTTATTTTTTCGGAAGTTTTTTTACTGCAGCCCTTTTAAGATGGTTTTCAATAATACAGTGTATAGTTTTATATTGTTTGTAGGTGGCATATGATAAGAGATGTTGTCTAGTTAATGCTGTATCTTTTAGTTTAGGTGTTGATAAGGTTTTTCTTGAGTTGAGTTTTGTTTTTGTGTGTTTTTGTTTTTTTTTTTTGTGGGGTCTTGTTTCTAAAGGATGCGTTGCTAAGGTTTCTGATGGTGTTAGGGGCTGTAGCGTAAAGCATAGGGCTGGTTTTCAGTTATTTTGTGATGGCTTTTATTATTGTGAGTATTCAGTGTTTGTTTTGGGGGTTTGAGGTAATGTCATGTAGCTGATTTACTTGTTTTTTACTCTTATAATTGGGATATTATATGGGTTATGTTATTTATATTGGCTTGTTATTATATCAAAGGGGTTTTATGTGTTTGGTTTGTTTGATTAGTAGTGTATGTTTTATTAGTTTTATTATTATATCATTGGGCTTTTGTTTATTAGCAGTATATGTTTTATACTTGCAGATAATACGGGAGATATTGTTTATGGTTATATTTATCTTTTGGTTTTGTGTTTATCTGTAGGTGGTATTTGTGTATTGATGGTTTGAGACATAATGGGTTGATTGAGCTTGGAGTTAACTTCTTTTGGCGTAGTTAATTTAGGTTTATTTGTGCAATTTTTATTTTTGGGTTTGATTGGTTTGTTTGTTGTTTTGGTGTTTTTTATTATTTTTATTTTTTGGGAACATGGATATTTATAGAGTGGATTATTTTAGGTAGGTTTTTTTTTTACTGTAGTGGTTATTTTTTTTTTTTTTTAATATTTTAGTGCTTTTAGGTTCTTGTAATGTTGTCAATTAGTTTGGGTTTTTATATTTCTTTGGTTTTTTTGGAATGTTTAGGGTCAGTTGCCTTGTTCTGAGTTAAATAAGATGGTTTGATTTATTTTTTGTAGTAGTTCTTGTGATTTGTTATGAGGGTTTCTATACAGTTTTATTTCTGTTTCATATTTAGGATGTGATGGGAATTGTTAGTGACAAGAGTGTAGTGTGTTTCTTTTTTTATTGCTGGTAGTGGGTTGTATGGTGTAGGTTTTGTATTTTGCAGAGTATTTTTTGCTTTTATTTAGTGAGATCCAAGTTTTTGGTTTTAGGTTCATTTGTAATTATTTTCACCTCTTTGGGGATTTAGATTTTTGGTGTGAGTGCCCTGCCTGATGACAGTAATTGGTTGATTTCATGTGGTATTGGTGGCATGGTGGGTAGAGGGCATTTTTGTTTTGACTATTAATTTTAATATTGGTAGATGGGATAGTAGGAGGATTTGTGTTTTAGTGTTGATTGGTTTTGAGGTGGTTTGGATTTTTTGATAACTTAAGGTGTTTTGTGAGCTGGTGGATGTTTTATGCTCTTGGTAGGAACACGATGCTGTTTTCTCGAGTGTATCCTTAGGAAGTGGATTTTTTCATTAGGTTTTTTGTTTGTTTTTCACGGTAAAATGTGTTTTTAGGAGAACTTGGGTAACTTTAAATATATTTTTGTTGAAGTTTTTTGTGTACTGTAGATGATGTGGAGTTTTCTTTTAGTGTAATTTGTATATAATCTGTGGTAGCCAGTAGGATTGTGTTTTTAGTTTTGGGGTAGTTGTTTTTAGGTGTATTGTACGTTTGTTTGGTGAAGGTAAATTGAGGTTTGTGTTGGGCTGTTGGAGGAACAGAGAAAAATGCTTTGGCCATGTTAATACGAGTGTGCAATTCAGTTTGGATTTTAGTTTGTATTGGAGTTTTAATACATTTGGTTCTGTGTTGTGTAATGGTGGAGTTCTTTAAGGAATGATAGCTGGTAGTAGTTTATTTTCTGTATGTTGGTGTATAGGTTGAATGGGGTTGTTGAAGGGCGTGTGGGTTTTGTTGCTTAGTTTTGGGTTTTGAGTTACGGAGTATTTTGTGGATGGGACAAGTATCTTGAGTTGGGTGCTGTTGGTAGTGTCTTGTTGAGGGGGTAATTGGTATTTGTTAGGGTTTTTTAAAGTAGCTTTATTACAGTTGTTTGGTAGTTGAGCTAAGGTGTTGATTTGTTTTCTCTTGGTTTGGCAGTAGATATATAAAATGCTTATTTGAGTTTTGAGGGCTTCTGGAACATTTGTACTGGAAGAGATTTAGAGTGTTTAGAATGCTTCACTTTTTGGGTTTGTTATAATGGGATTTAAATACTTCTCTAGCTACTTTGTTAGGTTTTATTACAGTTAAATATTGTGCTTCCTTGATTTAGATATTAACAGATATGGGATTAGTTTTTCTATGTCGTGATGGCTTTAGTGTGTGCTGTGTATGAGTGTTGACAAAGGTTTTATTGTTTCGGGTGTCCCTTTGTGCAAAGTCCAGTGGTGAAGGAGGATTGAGTGAGTGACAAGTGGGGTCTGGCATGAAAATGGTTCTGTTAAAATGGAGCAAAGACTGCAATAAGAAAAATGAGCATTCATTTTAATGTCTGAAAGGGTTAGGAACAAAAATGCTGGAGAGGGGCACTTTTATATTTGAATTGGTGTCACCTGTCTTGGATCAAGCCCCACAGCGAGCAGTCCAGATCAGAAGTGTGAAAGCTGGGATCCTTTGACTTCTGCAGGGGACTTCATTTTCTTTTCCTCTTCTTCTCTTCCAGGACCAGAGAAATGGTTCCACTCCTCCCATCTTTGCCAAAAGCTGTGCTGTTTGAGGAGCCAGAGCCAAGAGGCTTCAGCACCAGGGCTCTGCACTGGAGGGCTCCCGGTCCTGCCCCCGCAGGGTTCCCCTTTTCCTCCCCGCTGGGATGAAGTGTCTATGGAATCTGGGATCTGGGTGAAACTGCAGCTCTGCTGGTATCCAGGGACGTGAGGTTCCGGGGGACTGCGTTTCCCTGTGGCTTTCCAGGTCGGCAGCAGCCGGAGGAAATGGGGTGCCAGAGCCGTGCCCCATCAGGCCGTGTTTGCCTCTGAGGAACAGAGAGTCCGGGCTGAGGTGAGATTGCCAGGAGTGCTTGGATGGATGAGCCGTGCGGGGAACGGGGAGCTCGGAATCGCAGCTGCTGCTGGATCCATGGCCTTAGGTCTGCTCCGTCTGTGTCTGTGCCAAGTGGGATTTGTGCTGGGGAGAGAGGTGCTGTGGGGAGCCAAAGGTGGAGTAAATCCTCTGTGGGGATGGGCAGCGAAGGACTGAGTAGCAGGGGAAGGAGAGGATTTCTAAAGGATACGACTGTTTCTGCCAAGAGCGGGGTGGAGCAGCGATGGGGGTGGTTGGGTTTGGCCTGGGCTCTGTTATTCTTGGTGCCATTTTAAAATTCTGTCGTGTGATTTACTGTGCGGGAGCTTTCGAACGAGAGCTGACAGAAATGTAGGTTAAGCCTTGGAAGTTGGGTCCATTGACTGCAGCAGCTCGCCGAGGCTGGAGGACTGGGGTGATGGCTGCTCCCAGGAAAGGTCACTTATTTATTGATACTGTGTCACATTTCCCTCAGTGACTGCCAGCCCGGAATGGCTGTGAGTTTGTGCTCTTCTCACTGGGGAATTGGAGGAGGTTTTGGTGTAATTAGAAATTGGAGAAAAATCCCGTTGACAGTCTCACCTCTGTCCCCCTTTAAGTTATCCCAGTTTGTCCCAGCTTGGAGCTGCACAGAAATCAGGCAGGGGAAATGACATCAGGGATACAGCTGTCAGTTCCAAGGCAGAGAGAGGAAATGTAGCAGCAAAGGACAGGGGAGGGGAAAGGTTTCAGAAAGCATTTCTGTGGTGTAATGAATGCCAATTTCTGCTTGCCCAGGGAGAAGAGGACGAACTCCCAGCCATTCAGGCCTGACAGTCCCCTGCAGCGAGAGCTCGGCACGCATCCCCAGAGGCAAGTCCAGCAGGAGAAAGAAGGAAAAAAGGTGATTTCTTTTGCTTGCAAGTCATTTCCAGTTCTGAAAGCCCAGCCAACATTTGCTCTTGATTGTGGTCGGGTGAAGCACGAGCAGCGGGCACGGGTCGTGCCGTGGATGGAGCCGCAAAGCCCGGGGTCATTGAGAGGGGACACGAGAGGTGTTTGTGTAGGAAAATGCCGAGGGGATGTCCAGGGGAGCGAGGAGGCATTTCTGAGGGGATTGCCGAGGGAGGTGAAGGGAGCCCGGCAGAGAATTTCTCTGGGAAATTTCTGCGAGGGCCCTGGGGAGCGCAGCCAGGGCTCTCCAGGGCTAGCAGGCAGGGCTGAGCCCTCGGGACTCTGCGTGTCCTCCTTCCCTGGCAGCAGCCGGCGAGGAAGGGAGGAGAGGTTCCGTGTGGGATGAGGCCCACGGGAGAAAGCGAGCAGGGGAGCGGCCTGGGGCTGGAGAGGGGCAGGAGAAAGGCAAAGGGACCTCGCTGGGGTCACAGACTGGACACTTGGATGAGCAGTGCAGGTGAGGAGTGGATCGGAGTTCACCTGCAGGGAAAGAGGGAGGGGATCTTTTGGAGGGAGAGGCTGAGGCAATAATGAGTTCGCAGTCCTCGGCCCAAGCTGTGTTTGCACAAAGTGGGAGCAGAGGTGAAGGGCGATCCAAAGGCAGCCCTGCTTGTCCTCTGACTTGTTTATAAGTTTTAATGTTTCATTTTGCAGCTTCTGTAAATATTAAAAAAAAATGAGAACAAGAGCATTAATGAGGTTCCTGGCAGTCCATTACAGTGTTGTCACAGAATTCATAACAGTTTTGAGTAATGCAATTCTTTATTCGGATTAGTCATTGTGTGAGATTTGGGGTTTATCTGGATTTTGAAGCCCTCATGGTGGCCCTGATACTGCTCAGGAGCTGGTAGGAAAAGCAGAGTCAGAGCTCCTGGCAGGCACAGGCTGTTATCCCCCAGAGTGGATTGTGGAGGAATTGTTTGGGACTTGGATTCTCCCCGTGGGTGATGCCAGTTGCTGTGACTTGTATAATTCCATACATTTGACTCCCAAAACTTCCCAGCCCAGGGGCTTGAGCCGACAGGGGAGCACGAACATTGTTCTTTGTGCAGTGCCCAGATTTGGGGCTAACTGATGGGAACTAGCAAAGCTGACAGTGATCCCATAGCCCCAAATTCCCTGCTCAATTCCCACTGCCATAACCTCCCAGTGCTTCATGGAGCGTGGCCATGCCCAGGCAGAGCTGCCCCTTGAACGCCAGCTGTGCCAAGAAACCAGCAGAGCTTCCAAGGAAGCTCAGCAGCATCGGGACAGGGACAGGTGTGTATGCCAAAGAATTTCCCGTTTAAAACCCTCATCCCAACCCCACCCATGTCCCTTGGGGGCACTTGACAGGGTTGCCTGGAATTCAGCTGATTTGACCCCCCCTTGAGCTCAGGCTCCAGGTGAGATTTTCAAGCAGGAGAAGGCAGAGGCCAGAAGCATTCGCAGCCCATGCCGAGGCAGCCCCTGTGCCCACGGGAGAACATCTCTCCCTGCAGAATCTCAGTTCCTTTCAGAGCCTCAGCAGTGGCCTCTGCAAGTTCTTTTCCCTCAGGAAAGGCTGCACATCCCTGCCTTCAGCACACCTCCAGTGGGAGCCACCTGTGAGAAAGCTTTCCATCCCTTCTGCACTTCCAGCTGGCTCCCTGAACAACTCCCACCTTCATCCAACAAAAAAACAAAAAAAACCTTCATCCCAGCCAAACCTTTGATTTTAAGGCATCTCTGGAGGGTAGTGCTTGGGATCTGATATGTGTGAGGGCAGATTGCCTTGGCTTTAATGCTGCTGCTGCATGGATGATGGCCTCAGGCTGGAAGGGAAGGGATTGGGGGTGGCCGGGACAGACCCGGCAGCTGCGTGGGAGCTCTGGGAGGTGGGAACGGGGAATTGCTGTCCGAGCCCCTCTGCAAGCGGCCCGTGCCGCCATCAGCAGGAAATGCCAGCTGTTCCCGGCGGTGCTTTTGGGCTGTCAGTGGTCTCTGTCCGGGCTGAAGCATCTCCAGGTACCTGTTCAGAGCAGCCCCCGGCCCAGG